>NW_027396864.1:0-180444 GCF_047715825.1 Aspergillus stella-maris | reverse complement strand
GTCGTCCCCTGCGAGGACGATGAGGACGACGCGGGATCGCGCGGTCATCCTCGAGGAGGACGACGAGGACGACGGACGGTCGTCCCCCGCGGCCTCTCGCAGGACGAATGGGACGATGAGGGAATGTATATAAGGACGCTCACTACCCACCTGTATCTACTTTCTGTCTCTCGTGCCTTATCTTCAGTTTACAGTAACATAGTCAGATCGCCAGTACGAACCAAGTTACTATTGCATCTTCTACTTTGTTCTTCTCTCTCTTGATATCAGAATACCTAAGGTCCGACTCGACGCTTAGCAGGACGACCCTGACCTTATCTGACAACAAAGAGGTACCATAGATTGTCACGTACATCATTACACCAATAAACCTTTACCCCCTGATAACAATAAGCATCCGCACATTGCCCCGCACCAGCCCAGCTCGCCCTTTTGTCCCATACTTCATACGGCCCGCCTGCGTACTGGGGGCTTTCGCCGGCGCCAAGGGTATGCAGGATCCATTGGGCGTGGGACACGCGGCCACGGGGTGCGGTGAGGTCGTGTTCTACGCAGATGGCGGAGTGCAGGCCGGACGTGGGGTGATGGATGAAGTTTTGGCGGCCGGAAAGGTGGGAGTTTTGTTTGGAGCCGTGGGGGGGTTGGTGTTGGCGGGTGGTTTGGAGGTGGGTTGGATACTATAGGTTTTTAGAAGTCAGTATAGGGGGAAGATAGATATTTTGGATGGAGTTGCGTACGGGAGGAGGACAGTGGCGGACTTCGCAGGGTGGGCCGGTGGCGGTTATGGTTTTGAGGTTGTCATCCTTTGGGAACTTGGATGTTTCTTAGTATGAATGAATAGATAGGCCGGGCTGATAGGTAGTGAGTGCATGGCGTACCGCGGAGACCATGGGAGCGAAGAGACAAAGGCACATAGCCAAAGCAAAAGCAAAGGTGAGCTTAGATAACTGCATAATGGATGGGAGAGTCTCGTGTTGAAAGAGGCTTATTGAAAGTAGGCGTGAGCTCAAGATTGAACCGCGAGAGAGGTGCTAGCAAAGCAGACAATCAAGCCCTCGCAGGAAGAGCAGAAGAACTTGAGTAGAAGGAAGAAAGAAGATTCGAGTGCTGAAATCAGAACCTGCGAAGGAGGTCGTGGGCCTTGCGCTTTTATACCATTTCCCAAGGCCGTACGACAATTCTCTTCTTCATGCTGTCCATAGGCCTAGACCAACAAACTACACACGTTGGTTAAGAGACAGTCTTTGAAAGCTTCGCCGAGTTTTCTAAGCTTCTAGAATCACTCAGTCACTGTCCTCTATGGAGTATTCACCTAGCAGTCCCAGAAATCCTGGCCTTATTTCGCTAGTCAAGTAACCAGTAAAGTGAATGACCTTATTAAAAGACGTCAGGTGGGCTTAACGTTCCCAGTTTATTCTGTTTCATTGAGTTGTCACTACTTGGTGGAAACTATAGCAGGGACATCGACACACTTTTCCCAGCGTTTGATTTAATAGAAAAGTCTAGGCTTGGAAGTGAGAAAAAAGAAAGAAGAACAGTATTAACGAGGCAGAGACTATGAACAGCTAACAATGTCTAATATCCACAGCAGGTCTGGTCTCGGGCTCATGCAAACTGAAGTGAACTCGGTGTAGGAAATGAATTATCTATGTAGGGGACGAATTACTGAGAGACAGAACTAATCGTGAATAGTGAAGGTGGGTATCCATAAGCAGATGAGTATCAAGGGTACCATATCAGAATCTCCTGGATATGAGAACGTTGAGTGAGTCTGAAACCGGAGAAAGATCCGGAGCAAAGCCTATAAGAGCCTGGAACCCGCAGGTCCTCCCCTTCGGGCTCCCTTCTGTTGTCTACATGTGAGAGAGCATCCCGTCATGACGAGCAGATGCCCCACCCGTAATTTGGTCTTGCTTTGTCCTTTTTTGGGTCAGTCAACGGATTTTAAAGTCCAGGATTGAAAACAAAAGCACAATCTCGAGCTAGATGTTATTTCCATGCTCCAGCCCTGCAAGGAGCTTGTGTCACTGTGGGACCAATGTATGAATTGGGCTGAAAGGTTCATAGATTTTGATAAGGTGCAAGGTCAAGATTTCACTGATGTCGATTCGGAGATAGGACCTATCCCCTATTATGAAATCATGGTGAAGACCTCAAATAGAACCATGAAGACTGGATTTGAAGGTCTTTACTCCTGCCAGCCACACTTCTCGTGTAATAATTGGTAATAGGAGGCCGAGATAGAACAATGTCACTGAATGAGACGCTAATTTTTCAGACCTCCAACCCTAAATCAAAATGCGCGGGTAGTTGAATGACCGGGAGTGTCTACTTGGTCATGCAGGGCTTCTTAATGTTCATGCTTCAGACGCCCACTTGGGCCTCCTCCTCTAAGGTAATAGGAAAGAACCCCCGAATACACACTCTAGCAGGGTCTAGCCCGTTGAGTATCACCGTAACATACATTCCTGCAATGCCTCATCTATTGCTGAACTTATATCATTCCGCGTCACTTTGGTAGTAAACACTTCTGTAATAGAGTTCAGTGCGGGGCAGATTCAGTATCCGGATCGTTGAAGTGTGGATGCTAAGAGGGATGGGAAGTGTTGAGGGTCCATTGCTTTAGTATGGACCTACTGTGCGGCAAGCAGTGGGGTGAGGATGAAGGGAACAGCGCATTGGTGGAGGGTTTTGGAATCTGGATAGTTAAATGGATAGTTGATGTTGCGCAGGATGAGAGGTGTTAGGGAGCTGGGCGGTTTTGTTATGACTAGTGGGTGGTGTACGTGTTTACGAGGGGTGGATGTTTGATATGTTCAAACGTCAGACGGGAGTTGTTTAGGCGTTTGAAAGATATGCAGTTTTGAAAGTAGATAGTCAATTGAATCTGATATTGCGTTCATAAATCCTTCTTGAGTGTTTCGCGAATCGTAAAAGTCAGACCAAGATGCAGCGCCGCTGGCAGGTTAAACTAACTATCCCATGTACAGACTTCAAATAACCCTACAGCTCGTCCCGGCAGCAGACGAATAGGTTGAAGCATCCCACATCTAAATTCCCCAAACACCCAAAGGATCAGCCCCACCAGTATTCGCCCTCTGAGTCTGGAGAGTCTTGACGCGCTTAACAAGGGTTCCAACAGAGATAGGTCCAATGAGGGTACACAGAGAAATCGCCCAGACGACAATCAGATACGTCTCGGTTGAGCCTCGGGAGGTATCTCCAAAGATCGCGTTGGATTCGGCGAGAGATGCAATCAGGTAGCCTATCTCGCCGCGCGCGACCATTGCAAGGGAGAGAATTGAGGCTGGGTACAATGACTTCGGCTTCGGTGGGAGAGACGAAGATGGTTGACGATGGGTTTCTTGCGGCTGCGGTGGCTGCGATGAAGAGTTGTCTCGATTAGCCGCCGAGTCGTGCTCCTCGTTGTTGGACTGCGCAGGTTCAGAACGAGTTGTCTCAGCTGTTCTGTTATCACGCTGAGCTTGGTCATTTCCCGCCGCTTCTACTGGCTGGCGGCCTTTCTCGCTTTTCGACTTGGCAGAGGGCCAAATACAGGACCTCGCATACACAAACGGCGCCTTGAAAACACGAACGAATCGACTCATACCGGCCGTTGGCGAGAACCGAACCAGCCACAGCCCGGTGCACATCTTGCCGAAAGTCATCAAGACCGCATATACGACTCCGCGCCAGACAACGCTCCCTTCGAACATTTCAGTAATGGGAATTGCAAAGCCGATTGAAGCCTGAAAGGTCAGTCAGAAGGTGCAAGTGAATGAAATCAGTGGATCGAGTACTTACAAAAAACATAGGAATCAAGATGCGGTTAACGGGGCCATGGTAGTACTGCTCGTAGATTCCCGTGCCAGTAATGATTTTACGCTCCGGATGCTGCGATACGGCACTAGCTTGGTCCGAGGATTCCCGGTCTTGCTGTGTGGGAGCGTTGGTTCTTGAACTGGGCGTTTTCTCTTTCAGGCTATCAAACCAAGAGGTTATCACACCCGCAAGGTACGCAGCAAATAGACTGGATGTGCCAGCATACGTAGCGCCAGCAACCAAACCAACAAGCAGAGCAGTATACCCAAGGAACGCAAACTGAGGCGTCCTCGTGAAATCAGGGAGTTTATCCTTTGACTGAAGCAGCTTCGGCAGAATCGGCCGCAGGATAAATCGACAGGCGAGCACAACACCAACGCCGAACCCAATAGATACGAAGAGCGGTCTGATGACTGTCACAGGTGTGAAAGAGCTTCCCCTCCCACCGAGGTTCGATATGATTTGAACCATAACAAGCCCAATGACATCATCCAACATAGCCGCGCTAGTCGTAACGGTTCCCAGCCGCGTCTTAACCAGCTGTGTCGTCGAGAGGATAGTAAAGGTAGTTCCCAGACTAGTTGCACTCAAAGCCGCACCTGCAGAGAAGGCCTGTAGCGGCGTAGCCGATACAAGCTCTATGAGAATGAACGACAGAGCCATCGGAACACCGATGCCTGTGAATGCTACCGCCAAGGAGAGATAGACATTGGCCTTGAGCGAGGAAAGCGATGTTGAAAGACCCCCTTCATACACAAGCATGATAAGACCCAGGTAACCCAGTTGCTGTATGACTGTCTCGGTCTCCCGTTCGAGCCATTTTGCGCCGGGAGTTCCCCAAAGGATGCCGATGAAGAGCTGGCCGATAAGCCCGCAGTAGAGGAGCTTGTCGAGGCACGTGTTGACTATGTTCAGGACCAGTAGAAATCCTGTCTGGTTTAGGATTGTGGATATGGCTGGCTCGTGGTAGGGAAATGCTGATTTTGTTGCCATAATAGAGTGTTTCTAAGGTATTCCAATTTAGCTGGGGTTGTGCTATGGGTGTCGCAATAACATTCGGTATCTGATGTGTAAATTCAAGACTGCAACGGACTCCATCGGAGAAGTATCTCAATTCAAGTGACAAAACAAAAGACTTTAGAGGATAGTATCGAGTGCAAACAGCAGATCTGAGAATGACGAAGTAGAAGAGAGAAGAATCAACGCGGGACAAGGAAGGAGTGCACCGAGTAAGAAGGTCACGTGGCCAAAGTCTTGGTACTCGGCACCAAGACATCCAATCCTCGTCTCTACATGAACAGGTACCACCCAGCGTCATATTCCTCCTCGTCGGTGTCCCAATCCTCTAGCTCTAGATCCACTGCGCATATCCCTCCAATACAAGCAAGGTCATCAGAGCAATCGTCGTCGAGGGAGCAGATGACACCTACAAGGAGTCAGTATTAGCCGTGCCACCAAGATATCAATGCTACGAGGGTCCTCACCTTGGCAGTGGCCAGGCCAAGAGCAGTCACTGGGCGACGGAGTACTTGTTGATGTGGAGATCAATGGTGTCGTTGGGGAAGAGAGCGGCGGTACCAACGTAGTAGGGCTTGGTATAGACGAAGACAGATATCCCGTCGATAAAGGCGTACCGAAAGTCGTACTCACAACTGTCCTCGTAGGTGCACCACTAATCAACCCGATATTCGCTAGCAAGGTACTGACAAGTCTATCCCCCATTGCACGGAGCATTCCAAAGTCCGTGACGTAGTGGTCATTCATAGCGGTATTCGGGAGGACGGCTTGTTGGCCTAGAAAGACGATATCTGAACCCCATATTAGTCGGCGGTTCTTGGACGGAATTATCATCGACACAAACAGGTAACGTCAAAATTCTCATGTCCTGATCCTCCGTTTAGGTGTTCATGGGGGAAACAGGTGCGCGCCATCAACCAGGAGGCCTCGCCGGTTAGTTGGGGGTCGTCGCCGTTGGAGTCGCCGACGATGTTGTAGAACATTCGGCCGTTGCTGCATAATGTTAGTAATAAAATCCCCAGAAAGAGATTCTAAGCCAAGCCCGATACCAAATAACAGCCGCAACATTGTTTCCAGGAAGAATGTCCTGATTCGCGGTGAGGTACTCATCTGGGATGACTACCCAGGGGACCTTTGGTGGTTAATCATATTGAACATTGGAAGCGAGGAGGTATCATACCTCATAAGCAGACAGAGCACCCCAGTTTGTCTCAGGAAGACCATCTTCGTTTCCCTGAATCGAGTCAGCAGTTGGTCGGCTCTGTCTAGCGGAGATGACAGCCCTACCCTACAGTGTTCATCAATCCCGTCACAGTCCACGTCCATATCTGCGGTCCAGACAATTGCCGCACCCTTTGCCAATTTATCAGTGAGTACTCTTTGTGATTTCCTCCGGACGACGTACCTGGTTGAATGAAGCCCAGTCCTCATAGATAGCGGACTCAGATGAAGATTCCGAGTTCATGAGATACACCCCGTCGCCAGATACGCCGCCTAAGTGGGACGCCGCAGAGCGCAGGGCAGCTACTGGTATTGAAGCCGCGGCGGTGAAATAGCTTGCAGGAGGACCTCCATGGGCGTGGTTGAATTCCGGTCCGTCGACGATCTGGCTTACGCCCAGTGTCGCGAAGTAGACGGTTGCACAAAAGCGAGTACGACTGATGAAAGACATTGTGAAGGTGTGACTAATGCTGACAGGTTGAGGGTGTATGAAAAGCACCACCTCCAGGTTCAAGGACTCTTTAGAATCTAAAGTGCGTCCTGTCCGGAGGGGCTAGACCTCGGGAATTCAAGGTTTGAGCATCTTGCGGAAATCAGATGCGCCCATTCAAGGACGGCAAAATTAAGTTAATCCCTACACCAAACTCAAGAGTCTCCGGAATCAAGTAGACTTTGATGGCGTGCATATAATGTCTAGCTCACGGAAGCAATATAGAGCCTTCAAAATTCGATCAATGCTTGATCAGTGCTCGCAAAGGCTGCGTGTAGTTTCGTGGAACTGCTCGTCATGAACCTCAGTTTTCGCTGATCGCTCTTCCATCAATTCCAGTCGATATATATTTGCCTCGTCCATAGTCATTGCGGTGAAGTCGATATTCTCATGAACCATGTTCTGCAGCTCTACCGGTAAGCGGTCGCTAAGCACGTCATGCACGGCCGTTTCCCATTCAGTGCACTAATCTTCTCTCTGCGGGAGACATTGGCCGTAGAGATAATGCGTCGGTTGGGGTCTATAAGAAATAAGGCTAGGATCTTGCGATGATCTGGTTTGGAGCGGTCGGCGAGGGAAAAGGGGGACACGCGGTGCTGGAGAGTATTCGGAAACGTCAACAAGCGTCCTTGGTGGCATGATACACCACCTAGATCTTGAGCAAGCGAAGTCAAGTTGCCGCCTTCATGTTCCATGCCAAAGACAGACAAAAAGGTCCACTCATATTGCTCATACCCAAATTCAGCTATGTCTTCCTCGTGAATACGATAGCGGAAGCACAGAGAGTGGCTGTAGGGAACAAATCGTTGACGTTCTGTCTTCTTTCGCGTTGTGGGCCTTCATAATTATATAGTTCTATCGGTTTGCCGTGTCAGACACTCATAAGACAGTCGTTGGTTCGAATGAGCGTGTCACGAAGCACCCTGGTGCGGCCATAAATTAATGGGAATAGTGACGGGTGCACTAGGTCAATGACCTTGTTGTCAGAGCCGGGTGATAATCTTTTTCCTCCTCAGGAACATCCTCCAGCGGCTTGACAGCGTCTGTACCTGCCCAGCGATAAGACGATGGTGAGATAAGCGATAAGATAAGCGATAGACAACTTCTTGATGAGGTGATCGCGGCCATCTCTCCGTCATGTCACTCCCCTTTTCTTCTCCAAGTTCTCCTAAATACCTAGTGAGCTTTCGCAATGCACTAGTCCTTGAGAGATAGATTGACCATGATTTGCCGGTGGAGTCTACGCTGTCTCCAAATTGGCTATCTTATCACGCCCTTTGACATGGAGTAGCCACTGACTCACTCACCCACACTAACTAAACCCGCAACTCCGAATCCTGCACAGGCCACACCACGGCTTCTCTTGAAAAGACACCAGGCTGTTCTTGGATCACAGCAGTTGCACCTCCAACCATAGCCCACGATGAGCTGCACTCTGATACCCATCAACCTCACTGACCCCATCGCAGCGGAGGTGCTCAAGCAGCAGCGCACTCTCTGCGGATGGGGCAACACTCCCGAGGCATTGGCTCTCTTCCACAAGAAACAGAAACAAGGCCTCAAGTCATTCTTCTGGATCACCACCACAGACGCAAATGAAGAGCCCATCCGCGCCGGGCATATCTCGCTCGACGCCTATGCGGACCCTGCAGACCCTGACCTCGCAAACGCTGAGAAGACAAACCTAACTATCCAACACTTTTTCATCATGCCTGAATACCGCTCTGGGGGGCTTGGGCGATCCGCAATGCAGCAGGTCGAGGCGCTCGCGACCAAAAAGCCTTATGGGAGTCCAAACTGCGAGTACATCACACTGAACTGCATGAGCAAGAAGCATTATTACGACGAGTACCTAGGGCCAATCATTCGAACGCTTATGCCGATATGCAACCAAGAGTGGTATGAGAGACAGGGATATGTTGCGTGGAAGGAGGAGCCGCGGTATGAGGATACACTGCCCGATAAATCAGCTATTGTGTTTAACGCTGCCTTTCTACGCAAGAAGGCAAAACCAGCCAGCCCGTAGATTGGAGCCTGCCCCCACTCGTTTTTGGTTTTTCCTTCTCATAGAATATTTATTTGTCGTTCAAGTGCTGGTCGTGCGTCTGACGAAACTTTCCGCGCGGTGCTTTTGTCTTGTGAGGCTGACATGTCACCCGAAAGCGCCGTTCGGCACATTCCATCAATCATATATTCCTGCTCTGACCCCACTCGCAAATATCGCCATTCTGTATCATTAGTAGTACTGTACGTGTTCTATCAACGCAATGCCTGCTTCACGGCCTTTAGAAATTATCATCATCGGCGCTGGTATATCAGGTCTGACGGCCGCCGGTACTCTTGGACGACAAGGCCATCGCGTTACTGTACGTGGAACTCGTATCCTTTCATAGGCCATGCTGATTGTATCAGGTATTAGAGAAATCAAAGTTCAACAAAGAAACCGGCGCTGCGATCAATGTGCCTCCAAATTGCACAGCACTGTTGGAGTGGATGAACATTGACATCAGGGACTATGGAGGAACCTTACTCGAAGAAGTACGTAATTGCATCGGACATCTGCGAATAAAGTGCTTACTCCATCAGGTCAATCGCCATGACCAACACGGAACAGTAAAGTTTCACACGGACTTTGCGGGGGTACGGAAGTTCTGGCAGGCCGTAAGCACCTTTCATCTTACTACTTTGATTCGTTACTCACGGAGAGCAGGAATACTATCTAGTCCACAGATGCGACTTGCATGACTCGTTGAAGAACCAAGCTCTGAAAGCAGCGAAAATACATACTGGGTGCGAGATAGTGACTATCGATACTTCCACGAGTCAGCCCTGTGTCACCTTGGAGGACGGAAGAACGTTTAGGGGTGATTTGCTTATTGGTGCTGATGGTCTGCAGGTATGTTCACTCAACAATAGCGTTTTCTTGACTAACATCGAGAAGTCAGCTATCCGCAAACACATCGCTCCCGATGCTCCTCCGCCCACTCCTGCAGACAAATCCTGTTTCCGCTGGTTGCTACCAGCGGCCGAGATGCGTGAACTGGACGTAACGAGGGATATTGTGCGGCAAGGAGCCCTTATGGAATGGGCCGCGCCTGGAACGGCACGACTCGTTATGTATCCATGTTCGAACAATACGGTTCTGAATCTAGTTGCGTTCATGCCGAATGACCAAGTTGGCAAGCTAGGAGAAGGTATGTTGTTCTTCCCGAGCACTTCGCGTGCTAACACTGTTTAGGCTGGGAGGTTACCGGAAATAAAGCAAACTTGGTCGGCGGATTTGCCGACTTCTGCCCCGCTGTGCGTGAAGTAGTCGGTCGTGCGGGGGACGATCTGAAGATGTGGCAGCTGTACGACATGAAGCCTCTACCAAGCTATGTCAAAGATCATGTCGCGTTGATTGGAGATGCCGCTCATCCATTCCAGCCATGTAAGCATCCCTGACATGACGTACAGGAGCTAACTCTACAGACCTCGGTCAAGGAGGTGCCATGGCAATCGAGGATGCTGTGTCACTCGCAGTACTTCTCCCCTTGGGAACGACGGTCAAGGAGATACCCCACCGATTACATCTATATGAGACGTCAAGACGTCCACGGGTAGAGCTGGCTTTACACTACACAGCGCTCAATGCCCGGAATGAAGATGAACAGTCAACCAACACAGAGATCGGTAAGTGACTTCCCGAATCCCGGACACGATGGCTGACAGGATCAGCGGCGGAAATGGCGAAAATGATGGGAAAGATAGGCTCGCACAATGAGGTGGCGCACTCAACGGCAGTTTTGGAAGAAGCATTGGCTGGGAATGCTAAGTAAGGTAGTGACAATCCTTGGGCTAATCGCGAGATTCGGGCAGACCTGAAGCTATCCAAATCCCAAATTCAGCCCATTAATAATGCAATGGCAGAATGATAATGTTATTTCCGCTGATTAATGGCTTTAAGGGTCTTAAGGCCCTATTCTCCGATTTGACTCTTCAGATGCTCTCGCAATGCTGTTTGATTCGTGCAGTAGCTCGTGTCTGGCTCTTTGGCTACCATGGATGGCCTCGCTCTAGGCAGCTTGTGGTCAAGCGCCAATCCCCCAATCCTTCAGCAGTCTGAAATGGCTGACAAGCTCGTAAATTTGCAAATACTATAGGTGACAATAACTATCAGGAAGAGCTTCGCGGCCTCACAAACGCCGTTCGCCGACACTAACTATCAATTTCTCCAACCCGTGGATTCAGAATCTACCCTCAGACAGGCAGGATGACAATGTCTCACAGACCATATTCAAGCTCCAATCACTCACAATGTCAACAACAGACAACACGGATCTCGATACCGAAAAGAAACCCGAGGTGGCTGCCGCCGCAGAACCAGAGTACTCCGACTTCGCCAAAGTCACCGTCATCATCTTAGGGCTCTACCTCTCTATCTTCCTCGTCGCCCTCGACCAAACAATCATCTCCATCGCCATCCCCGAGATAACAAACCAGTTTAAGAGTATTGAGGATATCGCCTGGTATGGCAGCGCTTACTTCCTTACCTCCATGGCCTTGCAGCCGAGTTCTGGGCAGTTGTATAAGATTTTTAAAGTTTGTTCTCTCTGCACCCGTTCACCATGCAATGTGTCCTAGCTGACCATCTTTGGGCAGGTCAAATGGGCGTTCCTCTTCGCTATCTTTGTCTTTGAAGTTGGCTCGTTGATTTGTGGTGTTGCGTCCTCGAGCACGGTGCTTATTGTTGGCCGTGCTGTTGCGGGGATTGGTGTTGTTGGGATTTTTTCGGGGGCGTTGGTTATTATGGTTTGACCGGTATGATTTCATCCTCCCCATTCTACCATGAGATGACTGACGATATAGCCCCCCCTCCCCCCCGAAACGACCCCTCGTTTTCGGCATGTTCGGTATGGTCTGGAGCATCGCTTCCATCGCCGGTCCCCTGCTGAGAGGAGCCTTCACAGACTCCGTCTCGTGGCGATGGTGCTTCTATATCAAATACGTCGCCGCAACGCTCTACAATCTTCTATCTCACTAACAACCAAACAGTCTACCCATCGGCGGCATCAGCATGGCAATAATAGTATGCACCCTGCAACTCCCCGACCAAAAAAAATTCAGCGGCATCCCCATCTGGGAGAGGATAAAACAGCTCGACTTTATCGACGCAGCCCTTCTAATCCCCTGCACAATCTGCCTCCTGCTCGCCCTCCAATGGGGCGGAAACAAGTACACCTGGAGCAATAGCCGGATCATCGGTCTATTCGTCGGTTTTGGACTCCTCACGATCCTAACTGTGATAAGTCAATGGAAACTAGGCGATCGCGCCACATTACCGCCCCGAATCATGGCGCGGCGATCAGTTATTGCATCGACTGCTTACGCGATCTTATTCGGTGGATCGTTCTTTGTTCTGGTCTATTACCTCCCCATCTTCTTCCAGAGTGTCCGCGGCTCAAGCGCAATGACATCCGGCATCCAAATCCCGCTTACAGCTGTTCAAACCATTTACCCGGCGAAGATATCCCGCAGGGCACAGCGGTGGTGATGGTCTTCCAGACACTTGGGGGTGAGCTGTTTATTGCTGTTGTGCAAAGCTTATTTCAGAATGGGCTTATTAAGGGGATGAAGGAGTTTGCGCCGGATGTTGATCCGCCGAGGATTGTTGAGGCGGGTGCTACGGAGATGAGGACCGTTCTTGGGGAGTTGGGGCAGTTGGATCAGTTGGAGAATGTGATTTTGGGGTCTTTGAGGGGGTTGGTTGATACGTATCGCTTGAGTCTGGCATTATTTCGTGTTGCTTTTTTGGTCACTTTGGGGTTTGAGTGGAGGAGTGTTAAGGAGGGGAAGGAGGAGAGCGAGGCTGTTGTTCCTGCTCTGTAGAGACGTGGGTGATATAAATGGGCTGTAAAGTGGGCGGTTTTATCTTCTAGATTGCACTTTCTTAGAGATATACTGCTCTAGGTCTATAGATGGATCTGTAAGTAGGTACTAATACGGATCTCTCCAGCTCAGTTCATGCTCCTGTCTAGGCTTTGAGTCCCCGGGTATCCATTTCACCCAGATGCAAAGTGGCTTCTAAATTACTGGCTTATAGTAAGATAAGCCAGTCTGCACTTACAAGCAGAGCGTCGGAGATACCGTCCCTCTCGGCCTGTATGTCCTTTACCATTATTTTTGAGTATAAGCCCTAGATGCGGTTATCTCCATTAGTCGGGACAGTATCAGGGCTATCTACGTAGCCTACCTAAAGACCCATACATGAGCAACAAGGGACAACAAGGAACGCACGACTCACCTGTAGACTAGGCAAACTGGTTTGATTCTTAACTCATGGCTTCTGGCTTTCTGGCTCACCGGACGCCGAGACAATCCGGTACATCCATGTACTTGGACTGCGAGATTTTATAGGATGTAGGGGGTGAAACAGTCCGGCCTTGTTTGGAGAAGAAGATTTCTTTGGTGATGGTCTCATTATATACTTGTATTATGAAACTCCAAGAGCACGGAACATTTCCTTCAGTCCTCCACATGCTATCTTGCGCGTCTGGCCGTTGTAGTCAATGTTTTTTGGTCTAGGTAACAGGTATGTCCCGCGGGCAGGTAGGTCCACTAGGTATTGTAGTCCCCTCATAGCCAACATTGCACCGTTCACCGAGTCCGAGTTACTCGACCCCCTCACACGCGTCGTACCATTGCAAGATGCCAGTCCTTGGCGAAAACAAATATGCAGCGTCGGTTGGTGGGCATATAGCCGAGTTGACGAAGCCCAGCCTATTTCCAATTTCCCGAATTTCCCCAATCCTGACTGATCTCCTCAGAGATGATATATGCGGCGATCCACGCTATGGACTTTTTACTAAATTATTTCACAAGCCTAATCAATCATCGTGTGTTCACCGGTTTTCCACTTTCAGAAGCAGTATGACGACTCAATTCAGCAAAATCGGCTTCATCGGCCTCGGCGCTATGGGGAAGTATATGGCCGAGCATCTCGCCGAAAAGCTACCTGGTGACAGCCAGGTCATTATCTACGACGTATCGAGTACTCCAATGGATGATCTGGTAGCCCGATACCCTGGAAGAGTGGTGTCTGGAACATCGCCGAGGGATGTTGCTGAGAAGGCGGTTCGTCATTCAGCTATGTCTCGTAATTCTGAGACCCGGCTGACTCTTGTCCTTCACTGGAGTAGAGAATAATTTTTACCATGGTCCCCGAAGGAAACCACGTCCGATCTGTCTACCTCACCCCAGAAATTGGGATGACCGCCGCGTCTTTGCGCGACCACATCCTGATCGACTGCTCCACAATCGACATCGCGACGAGCCTTGCAGTCAAGGAACATCTTGAGACACACCACGCAAACACGAATACATCATTCTATGACGCTCCCGTGAGCGGCGGAACACTCGGTGCCAAAGCCGGGACCATCGCATTCTTCATCGGGGCCGCTGAAGACGACCCGAATCTACCCCGTATAACGGAGCTGTTGAATTTCATGGGCAAGAAGATTATCCCTTGCGGTAAATCAACAGCAGGTCTCACAGCAAAGCTCTGCAACAACTATCTCTCAGGTCTGATTGCCATCGCAAGCTCCGAGGCCTTGAATACAGGTATCCGAGCCGGCTTAGACCCGCGCGTACTTAGCCGCGTGATTGCAGCAGGCACAGCGCAGAACGCAATTTGTGACTTGTATAACCCCTGCCCTGGTGTTGTGGAGACTGCGCCTTCGAGTCGCGGGTACGAGGGCGGATTCAAGGTGCAGCTTATGAAGAAGGACTTTGGGCTTGCGTTGGAGTTGGCGAAGACGGTGGGCGCGGATTTGATACTTGGTGAGAAGGGACTGGAGACGTACCAGGCTACCGCAGAGGATGATAGGTGTAGGGATCGGGACTCGAGAGTTGTATATAGATTCATTGGTGGGGACGAGGCGTGGAAGGAGAGGTTTGGGAGCTGATTTGGCTTGAGGTTTTCATAGGTTATAATACAATGAAGTCTTTCATTCACCTGAGCTGTGGGTATCTATACAGTGCAGAGAGTTGGAATTCAATCTAGGCAAAAGCAATGGCCCATCGCACTTTCCTTCTACAACCACCTAGATGGACAGAAAGGGAAGGCACGACCAAGCCCTTGGTTTCTAAGCGATTCAAGATCGGAAGGCACGACTATCTACAGTCAAAAAGCGGCAGGAACAACCCAGACCCTACACTCACTCGATGGTACTCAGTCTCGCTTATACTCCCCCTTCTCAATCATCTCCAGAATCGCCCTCTCCGTAACCTTCATGGCCTCGACTCCAGCAGGCACCCCACAGTAGATCGTGGCCTGCAGGACAGCCTCACTAATCTCTTTCTCAGTCAATCCATTATTGATTGCGCCGCGGGTATGAATGGCTAGTTCAGGCCAGGATTTGAGGGCAATCAGCATGCCAATATCTAAAAACTTGTCAACCTTTGTGTCCATATCAGGATAATCCGCCGAAAGCGTGAGAAATCATACTCAACAAACTCCTCTGCTTCCTCTCCAAGCCAGGCCGTGTCCAGATATGGCCCCAGCACCACTCCGTAACGAGCTCTTGACCCGGTCGCGCGAAATCACTGGAGCCGTTCTTAAGGCTGCGGTCGACGTATTCGTTGCCGACTACCGCACGGCGGACTTGGAGGCCCTCTTCGAAGAGCGTTTGGTGGAGAGGCTTGAGTTCTGGTTTTTGAGCCATGATGGTGGTTGATGAAGAATATCTAAATGACATGTCAGCAATAAACTCTGGCAGTAGTCGACTATATGTTAACCATTACCTCGTCCTCCATTACCCCGACTCTGGCGGCATGCATATAGCCTTCTCGGTTGAGAGCCTTGCGGGGAGTTTTTGCCACCTTCACAACCTCCAGGGATTCTCCAACACGCTTTGAATTCGATTGACCGTATAGGCCATGTTTCCCATGGTTCAAGGGTATCCGCTAATAGTACCTATACACCTGACCTAATGAAGCCAACGGAGTAGAGTGGACGACCTCGGCATGGCCCCTACTCCAGCTTACAGGAATACCTTCCATACTGCTCGAAAGGACTAAAAGCTTAGTTTAGGCTTCATGGATCAAAGCGACAATCATACAACAACCATCAGAGCCCCGAGGCCCAGGCTCAGTGACAGTCTCCGCCCTTGATGCCGGCTAGCTTACCCTTCCATCGAGATTCTTCGTCTCCCCATTATCGCCCAACGATCAAACTTTGCGACGTACGGTGCCCTCCCTATCCTTCCTCATCCAGCACGTAAACTCGTATGACAACAAGATAACGCGCATCGTCTTCGACCTCGGCATCCGCAGGAACCTCAAGGACTATTCACTGTCAATATACAAGCATGCCATGACCCGTCAGCCCGTATCTGGGTCCCCGGGCATTGTATCTTCTCTGGACAAGGGTGGATTGAAGCTGAAGGATATTGACCTTGTGGTACCCGGTCATTGGCATTGAGACCATATCGGGATGCCGGGGGATTATCCAGATTCGACATTCGTGATTGGGCCTGGAGCTGGAAAGCTCATATCTGGAGATTCTGATCTGAGGAACGGAAGCCACAGCCATTTTGAGAAGGGGTTGCTGGATACGAGCAGGACGAGTGAGCTGCGGGATCTTGCAGCTTCGATCTCGATCGCAATATCGAATCATTGGACCTAAGAACCCAAGACCATGCAAGATCCCTCTTCTCAACATCCTGGGCTCCTCTCGGCCCTTTCCCAGCAACTATCGACCAATTCGGCGACAAAAGTCTATTCATCGTCTCTGCACCCGGTCATTTCCCAGGGCACATCAATCTCATCGCGCGAAAGGACGACGGATCACACATCTATCTCGCCGGTGATGCCTGTCATGATCCACGTCTTCTGTCTGGTGAGAAGGAAATCGCGACCTGGAGTGACCCGAACTTCCCAGGTGTGACTTGTTGTATCCATTCTGAAAAGAATGCGGCGGAACGGACATTGGAATGGATTCGAGAGGCGAAGGGAGGAAAAACGGTACTGGGAGACGTTGAGGTAATCTTTGCTCATGATGAAGGATGGGCTGGGAGGGCAAAGGAGGGGGGGGGAGATTCTGGCTGGGGTCCCTGTAGAAAGGGCGAGATATCACGTATCAAGATTGGGTTAAGCCGCTGTCAAGCTTGAAATATGTTCAAATACCTTGGCATCTGTCCAGATATCGCCATCAAGATGCCAGTCCCTTCCATTTTCGTTTGACTCGAAATTCAACGGCGGAATAATAGCAGAAGCCCGAGTGGACTGCCGGCCGGCGTAGCGGACAAAACTCGTGAAGTATCGGCCGAAGCCAGTGACTATTCCATGCTTCATGCAAGATATCCTGCAGCCTTCCTGAAGCATCATACCGAAGTTCCGTTGTAATCATACTGGAACCTTCTTTTCTTTGTTTACATTCCTTCACTCAGAGAAAGCTCTGGTCTATGACTCCTCAAATCGCCCATGCCCT
The DNA here is from genome assembly GCF_047715825.1 of Aspergillus stella-maris. Taxonomy (NCBI): domain Eukaryota; kingdom Fungi; phylum Ascomycota; class Eurotiomycetes; order Eurotiales; family Aspergillaceae; genus Aspergillus; species Aspergillus stella-maris. The sequence continues at coordinate 163,426 of NW_027396864.1, read as the reverse complement.
AACTTAGACTTCCTAATTAGGAAATCTATCAGGGCAATTCACGTAAACCTTGATAGGTCACCAGGCATCATGTACCTGGATCAGAGATCTTCATGACAAGGGATTTTGAAGTGTCCGTTCTATTGGTTTATGGCCCTTGAGCCTGTTTTTATCAGTCACTTCGACTCCACTTAGGACCTCACCCTTCTGTAGGAGAGTAACACTTGAGAGCTTGGAATTCTTGAGAAATTCCTTCGACGAAGCTTCTGTTGTTGGTCCTGGGTCAACATCTCGAAGGCATAAAGGCGATTCTGTTCCCTCTTCTATTCCTTCTCTTCTCTCTCATCACCATCTTCTCCTCTCACTTCCCATCGTCCTGCAACACAACTCGTCCAACACCACCAACTCCGATCAGTCCATCTGATTCCTTCACCATGTCAGTCAAGTCCTTCATGCTGGCACTGGTCGGCATGGTCCTCTTGTCCACCTCGGCCTCCGCCACTACGTTCCCCTGCAACTGCGACGCCGCCTGCCAGTCCATCTACAACCAGAGCTTCCCCATCGATGCCTCCTTCTGGGTCCATCCCAACATCACCGACGACAGGTTCTACACTGCCTACGGCGACCACACCAAGTACAAACCCGGCGATATGCTCAAGTGGCAGGACGTTCTCGCCTCCGAACTCCCCAGCCAGTGGTGGGTCCCCTCTGGCCTCTCCCTCTCTCGCTTCCTCTACGTCTCTGAGGACGTTGACGGCACTCCGATTCCCGCATCCGCCTACGTCCTCATGCCATACCATAACCCCTGGGGTGACGACAAGCCCTTCCGCGTCGTGGTCTGGGCTCACGGAACCGCCGGGTTCACGCCTCAGTGCGCGCCGTCCAATGATCGTCGCTTGCAATACCACTGGCAGGCCCCATTCACTCTCGCCGAACAAGGCTACGTCGTTATTGCGCCCGATTACGCCGGTCAGGGCACAACCATCCCGCAGGGCTTCATGTACAACGCCGGTATCCCGCACGCCGCAGACGTAAGCAACGCCGTCCGCGCAGCCAGACAACAACTCCCTCGCCTCCTTACCAAGGAATGGGTTGTCGCCGGCCACAGCGAAGGCGGCCTCACAGCCTGGCGCACCGCGCAGCGCGAAGCGAACCCCAACCTCGCAGCCGGCGGGCTTCTCGGCGCCGTCTCAATCGCACCGGCGCTGGAAGTCATGACGCTTATTCCCTGGGTAATCGAGCAGGCGAACGGCGGCCCCATGCACGAGATCTACGTCCCCTTCATGCTTCGCTCCATCGCGCGCCTGTTTCCCTCGTTCGATCTGGCGAAGTATCTCACGCCCAAGCTAATCGGTCTCTCGGAGGTCGCTATGAACGCCTGTCTCAACCTCGCAATGCCCCTAATAATGAACCTCACGTTGCCAGAAATGTACCTCAACAACGCAAACTTCACGTCCGCGCCCGAAGTCCAAGAATGGGATGAGAGGTACCAGGGTAAAGGCGCTTACAAGCTCGCGTCCCCGCTGCTCGTCTTCCACGGCGAAGCGGACTTTATTATCCCGCACTCGCATATCGAGGGGATTTTTGACGAGCAGTGTCGTGCATTCCCGGAGTCGAAGGCGCAGTATGTGCGGTTGCCAGGGTTGGACCATGATGGGGCGGTTCAGGGGGCTCATGCCGATTGGTTCCCTTGGATTCAGGAGAGATTTGAAGGAAGGGAGGTTGAGGAGGGGTGTAAGAAGGGTTTCGTTAGGGTTTCGGGGGAGAGGTTCTCTTCTGTTGAGCAGGCTTGGTTGAGTGGGGGGCAGATCTTGGTGGAGTAAGGCTTTTCACTTGCTCTTCAAAGGTTGACTCGATTTAACTTGGATTGGATGTTGTTTCCCAGTACGCTTAGATCGATGGCTTATATCTTTTGGTTCAACTGGACGTCTTCCATTCCCTTGTTCTCGTCGCTGCTCTATCAGACAATCACCATCTCGCGTCTTCCCGAAGATTTGTATCAACTTTGGTACTGAAAGTTGAGTGATCAGTCATCTCGATATCAAAAGAATTCGTCTATGTACTTAGATATCGTCTGCGAGTTTACATCTAGTCACAATCAGAATCAGAATCAGAATCAGATACATTAAAATGCATTGAACTTACAGAGTAATTGTGGTTCATTACCTTGTTATCATAAACAACAGAATGAACTTGCTCATGCTCACTATCCTGTCCCTATCCCTGTGTCTCTCACTATGAACTTGTCTTCGTTACTACATACTTCCAACTCCACGCAGACTTTCTCCATTCCTCCCCTTAATTTCACCCTTCACAACTCTCCTGCCCGCATCCTATCCCATCTGAGCCAGATTCCCTCTCCCAACCTTCAACCCCCGCCTCCAGTCTTTAACCTCAAGTATCTTCAGCAATCATACCAATTACACAACCCCGTAGTCCCACAACAACTATACCTCCCACCCACACAAAGACTGCACCCCTGCCTCTTCTCGAGGTTCTCCGTGACTTCAACGACCACAGCACCAGGTGCTGCTTCCGCAACTGGTGCGGGGATGGCGAGTGTAAGGCCCGTCAGGGTGAGGACGATGAGTGAGAACTTCATTTTGTATCTGGGTATGCGAGGCGGTTTCGAGGTGGAGGTTTCAGTTGTTTCAGGTTTGTACTAGGGAGGGAGTTAGTTATACAGAGCTCTTTTTCGTGATTTGTCTTGCGATGTAGGAGTGACGGAGAATACAATGCAAGGAAAGGAAGAGAAGAAAAGGAAAGAGCATGGCAGATGGAAGTCTTACTTGATCTGTATTTTGCTTGCAAGTATGCTTATCGCTCTGGCTCTTCTATCAAGGTAAATTGGCCGTGGAAGACGTCAACTTTATATATTCTTGTGACCTGAGACGGCGTTGCTCGCCCTGCCCTGCCCTGCCCTGCTACCGCATCAACGGCATACCGGCCCGCCGATCGAGAATATCGAGGGCAAAGTTTGTCAGCTCCGTGGCCCTTTCAGTAATCTCCGTCAGTTTTACACAAAGCGATTGGTTCTGAATGGACTGGTCTGCTCTGAGCGAAGGAAGAGGAGAGGGGGTGCGTTGGGGGTTTCGGCGGAGGTCCATGGGTGAAGGATTTCGCGTTCAGAAATAGATACATAGTATGTATACTATATCAAGTTTTAGATGGAGGGGGCGAATCGGTCTGCATGGATCATGTAGGTTGAATAATGCGGGGATGTAAATGCAAGTCCTGGGGATTGGATGGAAATATCCAGAGTTCTGCATGTCAGATTTGTCCGGGGTGAGTTGGGGCTGATTGCTGCAGGCTAGCCGTTTAAGAGACGGACGGGTTTCAGAGTTACTTCTTGACCTCTGTCTTAAGCAGACCAGCGCACATTCTTACTTGATTTGGCTGCTCACTCGATCTAGATCCTTGTTTGTAATGTGAAATGGACCAAGAATTCACTATTAAGCCCTCAGACGTGTCTCACTCGGGGATGTCTCCATGATCCGGAATATAGCTCTGATCTCACCAAGCGATCCTAGCCACAATCCCTTGAGGCCACCGACGAACAGCATACTTCCTCTCCTCATCCAGCAACAGCAACCCAATCCCAAAAACAACCGGAAGAAAGAAGTGCTCGACTGGCACCGTCGTCGTATTGATCGAATCATGCAAGGCAGGGATATAGCAGACTGGGTAATCCAAATCGTTAACCATATAGTCCAACCAGAGAAATTGAGAAAATGCTCGAGGGGTACTCACAAATAAAAACAATACACAGTCTCCTGGTCTGCACAGCAAGTAGATTAAAGAACTGCATGAAGACTAGGTTGACAAAGTAGACTGAGGACGTTTCGTTTGCGACTTGCGTCACGTAGTCAGGGTCGTATTGTGGGGGCCAGGAGCCGTAGTGTAGGACCATTGCGCTGAATGGGATGCCTCGTCTCTGTATGGTCCGGGCAAGTGTTAGTTGATTAGGTATAAATAAGCGTTCTTGCGACATTGTGGGCTTGGATGGCTCATGAGCTGGGGGTTGTACGGGTGACGTACCTGCATGTGCCAGAAGGCCATCACGTACGAAAGGAAACATTCATATAAGCCGATGAAGAGGTATGCGTGCCCGATCAGTTTAGTATTGACGAGGCGATCTTTCTTGGGGTTTCGCGGAGGGCGGAGAAGGTCGGATTCGGGCTTTTCGTAGGCGAGGGTGATTGCACCGGCGCAGTCGGTGAGGCAGCTATTGTAAAAGACCATCGTCAGTTGTGCCTTCGATTTTCTTGACGGGAGTAAGAGGTAAAATTCACCAAATAATAATCATAAGGAACGAAGAGAGTATTTGTGGGACACCGAGAACAACGTTCGTTACAACGGGCCACAAACTCGCTGAAACTACCTGCGGAAAGCAAGTAAATGACGCTTTTCTTGAGGTTGTCTGTGACCAGTTAGTTGATCTAATCCTAACACTATGAGGGCCCTTACCATAGACAAGTCGACCGGACCTCACAGCCTCGACAATAGCCGAAAAGGAATCGAGAAGCACAATGTCAGCCGCTTCAATCGCAATATCAGATCCACTTCCCGGGGCGACACCAACATCCGCTACTTTCAGCGACGGCGCATCGTTCACACCGTCGCCGGTCATGGCGACAATATTGTTTCTAGCCTGGAACTCCTTCACGATTCGAAGTTTCTGCTCGGGTGTTGTTCGCGCGAAAACAATCTCGTCGTAAGAGCACAGTCTGTCGAAGTCTGTGTCGGTGAGATCGGCTAGCTTAGGTCCGCTAATTACAATTGCAGTTGTAGAGCCTGGATCTTTGATGGCTGTTTTTTCAAAATGCTCTAGGGCTTTGATATTGTCAATTAGGTCGGACGGTGTCTTTATGATGCCGCACTCAATCGCGATTGCTTGGGCTGTGAGCTTGTAGTCTCCTGTCACCATCACAATCCGAATGGACGCTTTGCGGAGGGTGTCGATCACGTTAGGAATTTCGTCCCTCTGCAAATTGATTAGCTACTGGTATAGAGACAGAAGGAGAGCTCTCGAACCGGGGGATCAATCAACCCGACAATCCCGACCAAGGTGAGGCCCTCTTGGGCTGCACAAAGGACCTTTTTCTCGTCTTGGGCAGCGTCAAGCCAGTCGCTACTGACTGGTTTTTGCGCCATGAGAATGACTCGCTTTCCCTTGACCGACCAGCGGTCTTTTACGGCCTCTATCTTGTTACGCTCATAGTCGGATAGATGTTCGGATTCACCATTATTCTTGATGGCGTATGCGCACTTCGGGAGAAGTACATCAGGCGCGCCCTTGATGAGGTATCTGGTCGCCAGTTAGTTACGAGCATTACAGATTGGATATGCTCTTACCCGGCTTCCTGACCTCTTTGTTGCATCACGCGGACCATGAATTTATTCTTACTGTTGAACGGGATCTCAAATACCTTCTTCCACTGGGAACGAAGCTCACTGACCGAGCCGAGGGACTGAGAAAGCCGGAGAATCGCCTGGTCAGTAGGGTCACCGACTATCTTCATGGCGTGTAGTGGTCGGTTCAGTGTAGACGCGTCAAATTCCGCAGCGTTGCAGAGGCCGCAGGCTTCCCGTAAGCAATTGACCAACCTGTTATAGACGCTCTGTGTCATGCGCTGCTTCGCGTCTTCAGCGGTGTATTCTTCACCTCCGGAGAAGCATTCTGTGACGAACATCTCGTTCTTGGTCACAGTTAGTGGTGTGTACCTTCAGAGGTGGCTCGGTGGCCTGCCTTGGTGAGCGTGCCGGTCTTGTCTGAGCAAGTTACCGACCGACACAGATCCAAGCGTTTCCACCGTCACCAGGGGCTTGCAAAGAACTTTGTTCTTCTTCATGATGTTGGCGGAGATAGTGAGACCCCTTGAAATCGCAATTGGTAGCCCTTCAGGAATAAATGCAATACCTACACTCACGCAGCTCACTATGAGAGTCGGTACGTCAATGAAGTCAGAGTGGTCTTTGCGAAGATAGACAGCCCTAGTTTGGTCAATAAGCGTTTTGATCGTTGGTGAAATAGTACATACCAGATTATGACAATCATAAGCACGAAGACGACGACGAAAGAGACGATGATAAGGACGAATCGAAAAATCTCTTTTTGCATTGGGGTGAACCCCGTCCGCCGCTTGTTAGATAGACTTGCGATGCGTCCAAATACTGTACGATCTTCGGTTCCCACAACAATCCCAAGCGCAGCGCCAGATACACAGTATGTCCCCTGCAGTCCGATGTTGTTCGTCTCCAGAAAGTTCGGGTTCGTAGACTCGACCGTTCCATGAACAAGTTCAGACTCGCCTACGAATGTCAGCAGCGAGCACAAAGCGCAAGAATGAACCCTTAACTTGCCCGTCAGAATAGGCCTATCAAGCTAAACATCAGAACTCGTCTGAATGAACCTCACATCCGCCGGCAACTTATTCCCCTGCTTGATTTGAATAACTCGCCCGGAACTAGGTCGATCGCACTCAAGAAAGTTGGCGCCCCATTCCTCACAGCAATGCACTGATCCGGCAACATAGTCGTAATAGACGCCATAACCTGTGACGAGGACCAATCTTGCCAGCCGTTGAAGGCAACTTGGATTGCCCAGACGGCGACAAGAACAATGGCTAGGGCCAGATTTGCCTCCGCTGGTGGGTTTCCCAGCGGTTTCCAGGCTATGAACACGAGGATGCCACCGCCGAGAAGGATGCTGCCAACCCCGCCGAACATGTAGCACATTAAGGTCCTGAACCATCCTGATGGTGGGGGGCTAGGCTGATTCTTTCCATATCGTTGACGAGAGCACCTACTTGTCTTGTCTGTAGTCCCTGGGTGGAGGTTGAGAAATGTTGTTGTAGTTCTTCGACGGAGAGGAGGTGGTAATCAAGGTCCGCTAGTCCTGCAGTGATATCCATGTGTTAGTAGGTGACGCAGGTAGCTGGTAACAGTGTCCGACCTTCTATCTGTTCCCTTTCCTGCTTACTGTTGTTGCTGAAGCCTTTTAAGCCGTTGTCAATCGTGTCATCGAGCTTGAATGAACTAATCAAGCAATTCGCTTAGCAAGCTATCAGTCAGGATGCAAATCAAGAGACTCACAGCGTCCGAAATGTAATAGGAAGCAGGTTCCCCGGAGCAACAACTCGGCCCCGTGCGCTATGAATCGATAGAGACGAGCTTCTGCGGGAGATCGATCGCGTCTGGTTTTGATGAATCCCGTCTTCGACAATTTGGGCTCGGTGTGACTGCTTGTTGTTGTCCATGGCGGAGGAGGTTCGCTTGGAACTGAGCGTGAGTCGTTCTGACAGGGAGGTGAAAGACAAAGAGAGGCGAAGAGAAACAATGATAATGCATCCTCCGATAGACAGTATGTGCCATTTTATATGCGTAGTCTGTGGTCATTGTGACAAAGGAGGATTGAGGCGGAGTTGATTGGGTGAAGGCATCGCGAGTGGCCGAAGAAATGGCTCGCTGGACCGCGCAAATTATCTCAACCAACCACCACCACAACATCCACTCTTGACACCTGCTTGATCTCGCGTGCTCAAAATCTCGGAAAGGATGAATTGATCGGAATGTGGGCGATTCCCCGAAAAGTTTGATTAGGCAGCTCTATTAAGTATGCGTATGCTCATTACAATGATTTAAGTGAATGCTTTTTTCCCCGAATCCTCCTATCAGACGATAGTCCACTCCTCTCCAAGTCATTAGTATCATTAACACTCTTCAGGTCTCTCGGCCTCGCTATTACGACGGCTTTGCCCGTCCTCATTATTTTTCAGCATCTGACAGAACTTGCTCCTTTCACGAATCAAGTACCCCTTCCACAAAAGCACATACGGGATCGGCAAGCAGGCTAGGCTCACAAAGCCCACGAGCGATGTCGCCCATCCAACCCCCAAGGCCGCGTACATAGGCTTCGCGGCAATCGGCAAGGTCGCACCAAGGACACTGCGGGTGATGACGGACGCAGCCAACGCACTCGCCGAGTATATCTTGTAAGCATCGGTGATGTATATAGTCAACGAGGTGAAGATTGATTGGTATCCGAAGCCGAAAAAGAACCCCGAGATCACGGGGACTATCCAGTGCACGGTTGGCGTGGCAGTCCAGGCGAGCCAGAAGAGGGCGGCAGAGAGCAAGACGCTGCCAATGCAGGAGATAGGGAGACGGTGACCTTCGGGATTGAATGGCAAGAACCATGTTTTATTGCGGGACACAGCCTTCTCATATATGGAGTCCCAGACTATGGCTGTAAGACCGGTAGATGCAGCCCCGAGCCCGACTGTGACATTAGTTAAGACGGTCTATAGATTGACCAGGGAAAGTACGGTGACTTACGCGGAAGGAATGCAAGGGATGTTGTCTTAATGCTGAACCCGTACACCTCAGGGAAGATAATGGGGTAGGCCTGAAAATAGAAGAACACCAGAGCGTAGACGAAGGCGAGAAACATCGAACTGAACATAATTATGGGTTCCGCAACCAGCATGTAGAGCGGTCGCAGGAAGATGGTCTTCATGTCTTTGTCTTGGTATGACAAGGGCGCCGTGATCTCCTTCCCAGATATCTTGCTTAGCCTTTTGGCCTCGCGCTTCAGGATAGCTGGGCCGAATGTCTCTGTTGGCCTCAGGTTAGCACCGGCCATTCTCCATGACAAGAAAGACCTACCTGGCAGGAAGATGAGACCGACTAGAGTAACACCAGCAAACATCAAGTCGATCCAAAATGTCCATCTCCAGCCATGTTCCGAGGCAAATCCGGAAATTATGGGCCCAATAATAGGCCCAAAGCTGGCTACCTGTGCGCCGTCAGTGGCTGCCCCCGAGATCAACAGGTCAATCACTTACAGCACCAAAACATGCCATTGCCCTTCCTCTTGCCCGGTCCCTGAAGATATCTGCGTAGACACCACCGATGACAGTCTGTGCAGAGGCTCCGAAGCATCCAGCGGTGAAACGAAAGAACAGGAGCGCCGGCCAATTAGGAGCTAGCGAACAGGCAAGAGTAAACAAAAAGAAACACATGAAGGTGTAGAGAATAACAGGGCGTCTTCCAACAGTTTCACTCAAAGGACTCCATATTAAAGGTCCAACAACGTATCCTATCAAGAAGACACCACTTGGTAGACTGCTTTGACTCTCATCCTCCATGTTGAAATCTTTCACAATATAGGGCACGGCATTGCTTGGAAGCGACGAGCCGACACCGCTGTTGAAGACGGCTAGCAGTGCAAACCAGAAGACGTAGAATTTCTTATGAAATGGCCAATTATACGGACTTCTCTTTGGGCAATCTTCGAATGTGATGACGGTTGGAGTGGGAGTAGGTGGAGGCGTAGGGGTAATGGCAGCAACTTGGTGCGACGGTTGTGAGGCATCAGTTTTCTCTAAACAATATTACTATAAGTACAAAGGCCGAGGTTAGAATAGCATACCCAAGAATGTGCTAGGCTTCTTCAGCCGGGGAACTTGGCATTCCTTGTCGTTCTCCATCTTGATGGTTGTTGTTGATCACGGCAACCCTTTGCCAGCCAGCCCTGTATTTAAGTATAAGGCGAGAATTTCGCTCATCCTCAAACAAGTTTGTGCCTTGACTCATTGAAACGCAATAGACCTGTCCAGACACATGCGTAGTGCTGTCTCGATTTCCATTACCAGGACTTCTCCCAATGAGATCGCTCATAGATCAAATCTTTGACACTAGAGCCGGCCCCGGGACCGGCCCCGATCGGCACCGACCGCAGAGCTCGGCCAGGTCCCCAAAAAACCGACTCGGCTCAATTGAAAAATGGCCACGCAGCCGGCGGTCTGTCGAAGGATTGGGACGCAATGCAGTTTGATATGCATCTTGCAGCCCTGTGATCAAGGCATGGACTGCCCGTTGAGGTCTGGCCCAGGACTGCAGAAAGCAAGCTGCTGCGCTGTCTTGTGAAGAACGCACATCTCTCCCTGAATGGAAGTGATTGACGGCATATATCATTTTCTCATATCTCATCATTGAATGTAATATGGTGTCAGGTGCGGCATAGATCAGGTAGGAAGTCAAAAATGTCCGTTTGACCCTCCTCGAACAGATCGAATGAGTCCGCTATTGGTGCAGTCAGATTCCAGTTCGGGATATCATATCCCAGCAGTCTAGGCAAAACAGGTTCAGGCCTAGGCTCTGCAGAGGAAGGAGCGGTCAGGTCTGCCTCTTTGTCCACCGCAAGTAGTGGATTATCTGTTGGAGGGTCCAGGGTGCCAGTGGGGTTAAACTCCGTCCTAGGCACGCTATTAACCTCGGGCCGCGATGGAGCAGCAACACCTGGCTGGGCAGCTCCATCACTACTACATAAATCCTGTTCTGCAAGTAGAGCTCCGGCGTAATTGACAAAAATCTGAACCGTCCTGTGGATGTCGGGATATGGAGGTTGTTTGAGGTATTCCAGGATCTGTCGAACACGTTGTAGTACCAAACGCCGATTGATCAATGTAGGGTGCCATCGCGCGACCCTGATTGCAAATGTTGCTGGAAGGCGTCAGTGTAATCCTTGATTCGGGTACCGGTATACTTACTGATGAATGCGATGGTTAGAGCCGGATAAGTCGGAGCCCAGATCAGTTGACACCGATATGCTGATTCGGTCACGAGAAGGGTCAACTGGTTCTCGATCACTTCAACCAACGACTTCCAGAGGTCAAGAACGGCGTCCGGTTCAATTCCCTGAGCGCCTTCCGGTGTTTGCTGCAGCTTCTGAATCCTGGCAATTGCCGCACAAAGAGTGAATACCTTTGCGTAGTTGAGCATCAACTTCAAGGACGAACGCTGGAAGGCCCCAGGGTGAAAGGCATTTCCTGCTATGGTTAGCTAACGAATCAACTACATGACAAAACTCACGCTCATGTAACTCGTCCCACTCCTTCCACCACTGTTGAAGCTTTCTCATGATGGCTGGTACTTCGATTGACACAATTGGAGCCGCTGCTGAGGTCTCGATGATCTGACGACCCCTTGTCCTAATCTGGTGGTATTCGATGATCGACACCGTCCGCATGTCACAATGAAGAGACAGCGGGTAGTCAAGAAACTTCCGGAGTTTCGAAATATCAACATCGCCCAGGCGTGATTTCCGACCTGTTCCACTAGCAACGTCCAATTCAAGTGTAGATGAAATAAGCCAGGTCCGCAGCTGCCAGACAAGTTGCCGATCCTCCATGCTTGCCGCTAGATAACTTCGTGGTGCTGCACTGTGAGCCAGTAATTTATCCAGCGACTTTTCCAGCCCCAAGTCCAATGCAGTCCGTAGGATGAGCGCTGTCGAGAACCAAGTCTTTTCCGAATAGGCTGCAAGAAGGATCATTCCCTGAACCGTCTCCAGCTTGGTCGGTTTTGCAAAGAACGAGTCTTCCGCTAGCCTTTGTGCCTCGTCCTGAAGTACCCGCTGCAAATGCGTATCCGCGCGCTGTTCAGGTGCTGCACGACTCGCCAAGTAGACGATCACGGTAAAGCAAAACAGTGATCGGGATCGGATGGAGTCGAATGTATCCCGGACAGGGTCAAACAACGGTATGAAGTTCTTGCTGCAGTTCATGAACCTAAAAATATCAGCATCAGTACCCTCATAAGTTGGAGCTAGCTACCTTTCATATATGCATCTTGCATCCTCCTCACTGATAATCCCCCGCGAGATGATATCGCCCTTCGAATCAGACGAAACATCAGACTCGCCAAGAAAAATTGGCGAGCTCTCCCTGAGGCTCACAGACATAGAGTGCATCACCGACTGTGGCGCGATCATATCCTGCGGACTAAATTGATGCAGCTCGATGTTCTCTAGATGGCTCGTCGACACTGAGTAATTGCTGACCGGGCTGGCGGCCGACGCTGAACTGAAGCCATTTCGTGGACTGAGCAAGTCAGCATGCCAGACTAAGACCATATATAGGAGCTAATAGAAAAGGCAACCCTACCGAGCAGTGTTATTGAGTTGCCTCCGTCGCTCAGCCGCGCGTGGTCGACTGACGGTGTCGATAACACACTCATGCTCGTACCCAGCAGCGCGGCAACGCGCGCATGGCATCTGAGTGCGGGCGTCGCAGCGCACCTTCTGCTGTCTGCATCTTCTGCAGCTCTTGAATAGTTTTCCGGACATTTTGATCTTGACGGCTTGTTGTCCCTTGCAGATGCGGTCTCCCTCGTGGCTCGGAGGAATGTGCGAGGTCGGCGCCGACTGACCGCTTTCCGAATCGTTAGACGGAGATAACCACGCCTCAAGCCTTGAGATTCGACCATGTCTTGATCATCGCGGTTGGGCATCGGACTTTGTATAAAGTGCTTGAATCTATCAAGTGGTCTAAATTTGTCCGATGCAATTCGTCTAAGGTCCTCTTGAATGTTGATGAACCGATCCCGAGCAATGGTGTACTTTTCCATGTACCTAGTTTTGGCGAAATATATACCTTGCACCATGATGAAACCTGAGGTCCGCAGTATGCTCTATTCGTGAACTGATCACCAACTCTGAATGACTATTTATTTTTTAGAAGCTAAAGATATTATCCGGCATTTTAACATAATAGCTCTGTATGAATTCTCGGAGTGTGCATTTTAGATTAAAGTGCAGAGGGCGACAAAGTATCCGCGACCGGCGCCGGCCAGGGAAGGTGCGACCCTCGAGTTCAACGTTTCAGGTACACTGAGTTATTGGCCGTACATATATCAAAAAGAGGTCAAAATCAGCACAATCCGATATGGTGTAACGGCTAACATCGTGGTTTTTCAAGACTCGTTCTTTGACTACATCACAGCTCGGGGTTCGATTCCCCGTATCGGAGTTCTCTTTTTGTCTTTCTTTTTTTTTTTTGGGTCGTACCCGTGCTTCACATTGGTCCCATGGTACATATTGGTAGCTATCAACAGCCCTAATTGCAGCCGGTTATACTCCGTATTGTATCGATGAGTCTCGAATCTCGATGAACGGTTGGCTTCTCCAATTAGCTCTATCGTTCTCCAGGGAAAAGACCTATCTGTTCCAACCATCTAGAAGTGGCCTAATGCCCTAATCTTCCAGCGTATCTAATGCGATTACACCTTGCTTCGTAACCAGCTTAGCAGTACTTATCTATGAATGATATCATTACTGTAGCGGGTCTCGCAACTCGTACGTAGTCGTCAGGCATCAATTTGATATCTATCAGACCCACCATCAGGTCATGGCGGCTTCATCCCGACAATCCAAAGCTGCGTCCCACATTATACCGTTATATGGTTTGATATCATATACAACAAGCGAGTTCTAGATTCCAATATATGGCTGCGTTTTTGAGCGCCAGAGCAGACCAGGCCAGGCTAGAGGCGGATGGATTCAGGTTAATGGCCTGGCCTGATCTCGAGGCGTCATGGGAGGCATCTCAATTGACCGTACGACTACGTCTACGACATCATAGACATCTCGCTAACGGCCAGACCCATATCACCAAGACACAAAACCGCTACAGAAAATTCTCCGTGGTGTAGCTCATACAAAAAACTGGATTTTTCAACCCCCAAGGAAGAAGAAGCGCAGATAACCGTCCTCGGCTGTCCTCGGCTCCCTTCGGCGGGCGCCACAGCACCGAGACTACACTAGCCACAACACCGAAATCAACCGAGCACACATTCCCAACTCAATCTCTGATTGGCCAATCGCGCAACCGGTCCTGTGGCTTGCGCGCGACCAAGCTATCAAGGTACAACAGCGCCCTGAGCCCGTGCGGAAAAGTATGGATCCTTTTAGTCTGATATTGTATCAGACCTTGGCGATAGACCCGTTTTCACTACTATCCCGACGGCAATGAGCCGGGGCTGTGGGCTTCCCGACCCCGAGGTACGGGTCTAGGACTAGGTGAAGGGGTGGTGGAAAAATCTGCAAATTGTTATATCAGGATGGGTGTGGCCTGTTTCTCGTAGAGAAATGTAGACTGTCAGTATTCAATTCCTCGATTCGCCTCCGTAAAGGTTGTCGTTGCTTCGGGAAAGCACCTACCTACTGCACATCGGCATCCCGAAATGGATCGACACGAACATGAGTTACATACTCACGAGTATGACGACAAGGAGCTTCCCACCACCATCGCCATAACACAAACTGACAGGAGGAACACGGACACAACCGACACATGCAGCGGCTACTCAACGGAAACCGAAGACTCCGACACAAACACTCTCGAGCAACCCGGCACCGTCGAGCTCTCCCGCATCGAAACATACAGACTTCAACAGAAGACAACAGTGGGCTCAAGTAGGGGCCCTCAACCTAGAGAGACATGGCTGCCCATGGGCGCAAACAAGGAGTATCCGCCCCTCTTACCGGATCCCGAGGGGTTTGTTGTTGAGTTTGATGGGCCTGATGATGCGCTGCATCCGCATAATTGGCCGATGTTGAGACGGTTGGTGTTTCCTATTCTTATATCCAGGAACAGTTGAGTTTGGGACAGGTCTTGGCTAACATGATGTTTTTGGTAGGATATTCCTCGTCTGTATCCTCACCTACAGCACATTCGCGAACTCATTCACGAGCGCCGTCTTCTCAGCCGGAATCGGATCAGTAACGCAAGAATTCAACATCGGTCGGGAAATCGCTTCATTAGGCGTCACACTATTTGTGCTCGGCTTCGCTGCAGGACCAGTCGTATGGGCGCCTATGTCCGAGATCGTGGGCCGTCGGTGGCCGGTATACATCGGGTTTTTCGGCAGCGGAGTCTTCACAATCGCCTGCGCAACAGCAAAGGACGTACAAACGATCATGCTGACGCGATTCTTTGGTGGCTTGTTTGCCGCTAGCCCACTAACCCTCGTGCCAGCTATATTCGCCGACCTATTCCCCACGGCGCACCGCGGAATCGTCATGTCCGTTTTCTGCATGGCGGTGTTCATCGGACCCTTCGCTGCTCCGTTCGTCGGCGGGTTCATCGATATGGCGCTTGGTTGGAGATGGATCATGTATATCTCGGCCATTATGATCTTCGCTGGATTCGGTTCGGTCGTGCTCTGGATGGACGAGACATATGCGCCTGTTATCCTGGTGAACAAGGCTGCTATTTTGCGCCGTCAAACGCACAACTGGGGTATTCACGCGAAGCAAGACGAAGTTGAGATTGCATTCTCTGAACTCGTCCGGAACAACTTCCTTCGCCCATTGCGGATGCTCGTTACCGAACCTATTCTCCTCTTGGTCTCGCTGTACATCTCGTTCGTGTACGGGCTTATGTACGCCCTTCTCGGCGCATACCCCGTTGTCTTCCAAGAGGTATATAAGATGAACATGGGTGTCGGGGGTCTCGCCTTCATCGGTCTTATTATCGGCGAGCTCCTCGGCGGCGTATACGTCTTGCTTTTGCAGGGCTCATACAAGCGTAAACTCGCAGCCAACGACGGCAAGCCTGTACCTGAATGGCGACTTACACCGGCAATTGTTGGCTCAGTTGCTTTCTCCGCTGGCCTCTTCTGGTTCGGTTGGTCTGGATACCGAGCAGATGTCCACTGGATGGCGCCCGTTTCGTCGGGTCTGTTAACTGGCTTCGGCATCTTCTGTATCTTCCTGCAGTGCTTTAACTATATCGTCGACTGCTATCCCACCTTGGCTGCTTCGACAATCGCAGCAAACACAATCCTCCGCTCGGCAGTCGGTGCTTCGTTCCCTCTCTTCTCGAGGCAGTTGATGGAGAACCTTGGTGTCCAGTGGGCGGGTACACTGCTCGGATGCGTAGCGGCTGCTATGATTCCGATTCCTGTGCTGTTCAAGATGTACGGGCCTTGGCTGCGGTCGAAGAGTAAGCTTGCTGGTGCGCCGGTGCCTGCACCTGTTGAGAAGAAGGTTGATGTTTGATGAAATGAAATGACCGGCGGTCGTTAGATGGATGCTGCGTGTATATAGTCGCTTTCTTTTGCATCATGAGTCATGAACTGTGAGCGTTGTTATTAGCGTGCATAGATATAGCATTAACGATACCAATTTTTCTGCGGTGAGCACTTCTTCCAGCACCTATCCAGAATGTGTCCAGTCTGGATCATGTAAGCTGTGCGGCTCCAAAGGGGTTCACCTTGATGCCTTAGTAGATTAAAAAATCCCGCATTTTCTCTTAAAGCCCTAATGATGATTGACCCAGACAGAATCAAGTGCATAAACATCGCTCTTCATTAGGCCGTAAATGGCTCCGCTATCCAAATCTACCAGCTTCCACCCTTATCAGTCTTCTAGAAAGAAAGCGTTGTTATCACTTCTCCCGAACATCCTGTACAGCACGTTCCTCGTCCTTTCTAAAGTTGACCAGCTTGGAGTTGAACACTGCTTCCAGTTAGTTGTGCACAACGACAACGAACAGAGACAATACTAACCATCTTCCATTTCCTCCAGGGACTTGCCTGTCGTCTCCTTAATGAAGAAAAAGACATAAACAACAATGGCCCAGTTGAAGATGCAGAACATCAAAAATGTGCGCCAGCCCATGTTATCCACAGCGTGCGGCGTCGCCTGCGAGAAGACGAAGTTGAAGAGCCACTGCGTTGCGGTTCCCACAGCAATGCCAATTTCTCGGATTCGGGTTGGGAAGATCTCACTCATGTATAACCATGGCACAGGACCCTACATAGTCAATGCTGTTAGAATGGCAACGCCGCAGTTAGGAGTAGTCCATACCCATGACATGTTATAGGTCGCTGCTTCCAGATAGATCATGGCGATGGATGCGGCAGTAGGAGAAGAAATCCCGGTAGCGTCGGGGTCGACCGTAAAGACCTTGGAGAGGATGGCGACGATAAGCATGAGAGCGCCCATGAAGAAGGCGCCTATGGCCAACGACCACTTTCGACCTATTCTTTCGACGAGGAAGAGCACGAATATACCACATGCCACGACCTTGACTACACCGAAGAAACCGGTAATCAACAGGGTGTCATTCTCGCTAGTGCCAACGGCGCCGAAGATCTGGGGTGCATCTGTTCATAGTTAGTTTGCGCAATCATAAACCATTGGGAGCGAGAGACGTACAGTATGCCAAAGACGTGTTTCCTGTACATTGCGCACCTGAGAAAGGTTAGCCAAGATAATTCACGATGTCATAACAGCGGCTTACAGATTTGGATGGTTATCGCGATGAACAGTCTGTATCGGTTGGCCGAGATATTGAGCTCTTTCCAGGTCACGCCCTCAGTTGCAGCAATCTCGGCACTAATGCCATTAAGGATCTCTGCCATTTCGGCGCGGACCTCCTCGGTGTCTTCACCTCCGCGGACCCAGATCAACGATTCCAGAGCTTCCTCATGTCGACCCTTGCTGGCAAGCCATCTGACACTCTCCTTCAGAAAGATCATGCCAACGCCTAGAATCCCGGCTGGAACCAACTGCAACCCGATGGGAATCTGCCATTGGCGGTCGGATGGCTCGATGTGCTTCTCAACAGCGTAGTCAATCCAGTATGAGGTCATGACTCCGAGTGTGAAGAAGAACTGGAACAGACTACCGAGCTGTCCTCGAATCTCCTTTGGGCTCATTTCGGCACTAGAAATATGTTACCCCAGAGTTTTGCGACCATGAAATCATCCCAAGAAAATTACCTGTACATAGGCACCATGACAGTGGCCATACCGACTCCGATACCACTGATTACTCGGGCGGCGTAGAAGGCGCCGATAGAATGGGTCGGAGCCACCTGGATTATACCGCCGATTGTGAAAATGAACGATGCGAGTGCAATGGACCATCGGCGGCCAAATTTCTTGGTGAACGGCCACGCAAAGAAGCAGGAAAAAAATGCTATTGGAAGAAAGTATGAGTTGATAGAAGTAAACCAGAAGTGGAGTAGAGAGCATACCTCCGGCTTGAAGAAGACTGTTGGAGTTCGAATTGATGTCCGACCTCTCTGACTGGGAATATCGAAAAGAATGCATGAAAGAGTCCAGAGTAAGAATCCCCCCAATGATTCCTGTATCATACGCGAACAGGAACGATCCAACACAACAAATAGACACCAGGTAGACCGCCCGTAGGCGACCGAGGAGTTTGCCCATGATGAGAGTTTCAAACACTAATCAAGCTGATTGCGCAGAACAAAATGAGACAGGCGAGCGAGATGGGAGCAAGAAATATTGAACATAGAGGAAAGATCGTCGATGGGGAGGTCTTTGTATGTTGACTGCTGCGGGGAAACCACCAGCTGTGCCATACACCCTAATGGTCAGACTCATCCAAGCGGCTAAAGGGCACGGCAGGAGAGCATGGCCGCATGGCTCTTGCGTCCTGTAAATTCATGTGCTGATTAGTTCCTGAACTCTTGGTTGTGATTCGAAGGCTAGACAATAACATCATTATAGCTGAGCATAACACCATCTGTACCAAGTCCGGGGTAGGTTAAGTGGGCTATGGGGCCCAAAGGATGGAGCAATCATGGAGGGCGCTGCTCCTGAAGCGGAGACATGGATCTCACGGTGTCATGTAAGTGCAAGCCACTTAAACTTAAGGGGGTGCACATTGCTTATCCAGTTATTGACCAGCGAGCAATTTCCGCCGGAGTTTTCGAATAAGTCGCCCTCGTTTAGAAGAGAACATACTAAAACCATAATCTGACGCGTCTTTCCAACCAGAAATGACGTGCTGGTTGGCGTCGAGTGAGTTATTACCGTCGACTCGGCGCTCCTGGTCAGATCCTTGGCGAGACTTAGTATGCCTTACTATGACAGGGTTCCCGAAGCCTTGCTGCGGTCTTGCGAGCTTTCCCATAAGGTCATATGCTGCGCTAAATCCACCTCGGATTTGAATACCATGCCAACTCAAAACCTGGGGAGAAATTGCGCTTTTTGCTAGAAGTAGGCGACACAAAGGCCGAAGAATTAGACGTTTGCGCAATCGCCGTGTTGCGCGCTATTCCATTGATTGCTTGTCTGACGACTATCGGTTCCGAAAATTATGTTCGGTTAAGCATCGACGGATCCCATCCAGTGGCTGATTCGAAATGAGCTTGACCTTCGCGTACTGCCAAAGTCGGGTCTAGCCATCGATTCAGGCCTCACGGCCATTCGTTCAAGAAGTCGCCATCCGGCTACGCCCTGGCACAACCAACGCCGGAATATTTACCACGCGTAGTGCGGGAAACGGCTTTTTATCCTGCACGTCGATGCCGAAATGTACTCTGTACACGCCTGTTCGCAGTTGGTCTGCTGTCATCGGCATGACTCTCTGGCACATTCTTTAGTATACGCGGTAGGCTCTTGTTTGCGGTCAGGATTGACTTGTTGAGTGGATCGCAGAGCCGCTGCTTCTTCGCTGACAGAGTATCTCATAGTCCCCGGCGGCCGGGCTTCCCAGGCGCCTTGTATGGCCATTGCAGCACCATCTAGTCGAAATCCTCGAGGGCGTAATACCATTTGTGCGCAACACCCAGGGCTCGCAGCTCAGTCGGCTCCAAAGGTTCGATATATTCATCGACGATACTCTTAGGAAAGAACAAAATGGAATGGTAACTCGTTTTCAGATACTGGAGATCGTGAACCAGGGATTGGATCAACAAACTTGTGTTTGGCTGAGTGTTGTCTAGCAGGTGTGAGAATGAGAGAATAGATTTGTGCCTTGGGGCCTGAGGCTATACATTCTGCTCCTTCCCAATCCGATCGCGCCTTCGAGCTCTACTACATCGTGCTCCGTACAACAAGCCTCTCAATGATGGTCTGGTAGCTTCCCTTCTGCTGAGCCATTACTATTGAAGATAGCTAGCTGACTACTATACCTAATCAGTCACACAGCTGTGATACACTGAAACCCAACCTACCCACACCTTTCACCATCAGCGCCCGCGGACGCATCGGCCTTGACCAATACCAAAGCTCTTATAATGCTATCCAAATGCCTGACAGGAAAGGCCGAGCTGCTCGACTGGTGGTCTCGTGGCGGGCTTACAGAATCGCCACCGCCTGGGTGAGGTTGCCGAACGTCTGCGAAGTCCCCAGTGGTCAGTCACGGCTGCGGGACTCGAGATCCGCGAGGGTAGACGGTCAGCTCGCAATTTAAACGGACAAACCCAATCAAATGTAGTGAAAGAGCGGTAAACCAAAATAATGCACTCACACCACCAGACTCCTGAGCCGAGCATCACGAAAGACGAGCTCCGACAACAGTGGATACAAAACGATGGACCGGTGACTTACGGCGCGCTTGGCCTCCGTCAGATGTCTCAGAACACAGTGTCGCACCAGACCGAATTTAAAGAACACGAGGTTGAGTTCATGCCATTGCCAACTTGGGGGGCGCCAATACATGCAGCTTTACAAGCCGAGTCGCTGTGTCTGAGATCTGTTGTCTCGGATCTCGTATGTATCGCTTGTATATTCCTCCAACGTCAGGTTCCCGCTTGGCATGAGCTCATCCTGGTTGTGCTGCAGAACGATTCCCAAGATAGAAGGATTAAAGTGAAACGGGACCAATCAGTGTCCGAGAAGGCGGCGATCTCAGCTGGGCCCTGGCGGATCGGCCGAAGCCGACTGCGATCCTGGACATGAAGACTCTGGGGTATAAATAGTTGAGCTGAGGCCCCTGATCGATTTGTTTCGACATCACCAAGCTCTGAGATCAATTCCTACTCTTTTATTCTAACACCGAAAACCTCCCAGCCGACAAGATGAAGTTCACCGCTGCCGTTACCTCCGCGCTCCTCGCCACCAGCGCCTCTGCCGCTTTCGATAAGTGGTCTCGTACGTGATCCTCTCCTCAACGGTTAAAATATATAGATCTAGCTAACACCCTCTTTTACACAGCCTGGGGCAAGCGCGACTACCCCTGCATCAACGCCTACTCTGGCCCAACCGGTTCGTCCTCCCCTCTCCCAGCACCTACAACACCCGCCGTGAAAACAAACCCACTAACATCTATACTCTCCAGAGAACAGCACCCTCACCACCTCCACTCCATTGACGATCTCCTTCAACCGCAACAGCGGTCGCTGCGACAACGACTACTACGACCAATACGAGAACGGCAACTTCAGCCTCTGGCTGTACAACAACCCCGTTCGCGACATGGGCTTCGTCAACGCAGACGAGCAGCTCAAGGTGCAAAATGGCATTCCCGCCGATGCTACCAGCGTCAACTTCCAGATTCCGAGTGACCTGCCTGAGGTGAACGATGATACTGTTTGGTATCTGCGCTTGGATACTTATTTGCCTAGTGCTCCTCAGGTGAGTTCTTTCGTTTTGTTGGGAGAATTTGAGATTATGGCATTGCTAATGGGGATTTTTTTTTAGATGCCTACTTTTTTCAATGCCCTTGGACCTTTCAGAATTGTTCGGTAAGTGGTTCATTGATCTGGGAATCAGAACTTTAGGCCGCGCGAGATCTGCTTCGCGCCTCGCCCAATATCAGGAAAATCATATTGAGGAGCCCCCGTTATACTATATTGTGCTGAATACTGCGGGATACTCTGAATCCCTAATTGTACATAACACTAGTAGAAAACCTAAAGTCAGCTTAATTGAGCGTGCGCTATCTACCCGAAGTCCTTTCTCACGTATACTTCCGTACAGAGTACTCCACACTTCATTTCGCTGAAGAAACCCAAGCAGCGCTTTATATCGTAATATCTGGCTATTCTGATAGCGCAAGCGAACTAGCTATGATCATGCTCTTACATGGCTTTTGCGATTCGGGATCCTGTCCGTGGTTGTTGTCGATACTTTGGGTCAATATAGATGCCTTTAACTAGGTATCTAAATCGAGGCCCCATTTAGATTACGAGGATGCCTAGTCTAGATAGATAGCTTCTCCCTCCTCAAATATCAAAGGTCAGGAGTAACCATCGTGGTCAAGCCTAACTCACGGACGGACTGAATGTTTGAAATGTTAAGTAGATCCAAAGATCGAGCCTTGATATCGAACATCTATCTCTATAATAGAAAGATAGAACTAAGCATGTCGATTCTGTATACCAGTCGGCTATACCCAGGCACCGTTCATAAAGACAGCGGAAGAGATAACCGACGTCAGAATGCGGGGTGGGCAAACCTCGGGCAATGAGCGATCCCCGCCTCCACATCCCCGCATTTTCTAAGCCTGGGTTTAAATATGGCTCTTCCAGAGATTAGGGCTGGTGGAACAGATGTAGCACATTGACAGAAACAATGATTTTCACCTCCCACAGACCGCGTATTGACAGTACGTTCCATTGGCTTGTTGACGAATGCCGAGCTAATACCTACAGTTCCAACCAATATTCCAATCTGGGATTGGCTTTTCGATTCGGGGTATTCGCCCTTGCGGACAAACAAGCCCGAAGAGCTGGGTTCCTTTGTCAATGCCATCACGAAGGAGGAAATCCGGTACGATGCACTCAAGGAGCTCACGATGTACGTGTCGACATCGCTGGCCGTCAACTATGGATTGAACCCTGGTGATACGGTGGCATTGTTCAGTCCGAATACAATTTGGTATCCAGTTGCTATGCTTGCAACTGTCCGTGCTGGTATCTCGCCTCGAGCCACTGACGGAGACGATGCTGATTGTGACAGGTGGTGTGGTATCCGGTGCATCCCCGGCTTATAATGTTGAAGAGATGACGTACGCACTTAAAACTGCCAACGCAAAGTTCTTGATGACAATTCCATCTTCGATGGATGTCGCTATACCGGCCGCAAGAAATGCGGGCATTCCACCGGAGCGTATCTTTCTTCTCGAGGGCGCCAAGGGCGAGTATACATCGGTGCAGCAACTCGTACAAATAGGCAAGAGTTACGGACCTGGAGGTCAGGCCGTACCGTTCAAGCTGCCGAAAGGGAAAACGAACAGGGAGATATGTGGATTCTTGAGCTTCAGCAGTGGAACGACCGGACTTCCTAAGGCTGTGAGTAAGCCTGAAATGCATTCGGGACACGGCTGACGGCATAGGTAATGATCGCTCACCATAACGTAATTGCGCAATGCATGCAAATCATTCAACTTATTCAAGAGGACACAAAGAAATCCCTCGCCGTCTTACCTCTCTTTCACAGTAAGCCAATTACTCCTTGGGACTTCGAAGCTGACTCGTATAGTTACCGGCCTTGTCCACCAAATGCATCTCCCGGTGATCCGCAACAGCTCGGTGTATATGCTTCCATCATTCACCATGGAATCGATGTTGGAAACAATTGTTGAGTACCAGATCTCCGAGATCCTCTCTGTTCCACCAATTATCATCCGTCTACTGCAAGACCCTATTGTATCGAAATATGACCTCTCCCATGTCAAGCGTTTCTCCTCAGGCGCAGCCCCTATATCCGGTGAAATCCTGCAGAAGCTCCAAGACCGATATCCGTGGACAGGATTCAAGCAAGGTTACGGTATGACCGAGTCTTGCAGTTGTATCACGGCCCACCCGCCAGAGAAACAATCGTTTGAATATGCCCAACGCGGCGGTATGATAGTCGCAAACACCGAAGTAAAGGTAACCCACGTTGAAACCGGAAAAGAAGTCGGATACGAAGAGGAAGGTGAGATCCTAGCGCGCGGGCCGCAAATTGTGATGGGCTACCTAGGGAACGAAAAAGCCACAAAGGAGACGTTCGACGAGGAGGGTTGGCTGCATACTGGCGATGTGGGGTATATGGACCGCGAGGGATTTATTGTCATCACGGATAGAATCAAAGAGATGATCAAGGTCAAGGGCATTGCAGTATCGCCGGCGGAGATTGAAGACCTGCTACTCGGGCACCCTGCCGTTGAGGACGTCGGGGTGACTTCAATACCGGATGACTATGCTGGAGAGAAGCCAAAGGCATATGTCATGCTCAAG
Source organism: Aspergillus stella-maris (assembly GCF_047715825.1). NCBI lineage: Eukaryota > Fungi > Ascomycota > Eurotiomycetes > Eurotiales > Aspergillaceae > Aspergillus > Aspergillus stella-maris. The sequence continues at coordinate 139,679 of NW_027396864.1, read as the reverse complement.
GCACCTGATAGGGGCCGGTTAGAGACAGATCAGGGTGTACTGGAGGTCGGACGCGAGCTGATGGAGTACGTCAAGGCAAAGAAGGTGCGGCATAAGTGGATTATTGAGGTAGAGTTCATGAACGAAGTGCCCAAGAGCGCCAGTGGAAAGATCCTTCGACGGGTTCTGCGCGACCGGGAGAAGACCAAGGGCGCAGAGAAAAGGCTGGTGGTGCGGGATGAGAAAGAGAAAGAAAAGGCAAGAGCGAAGCTGTAACCTCGCCCCTTGTCAACAATTCTCCTATCATTCTCATCTTCCCAAAACCATCAACACTTAGCACACTTCACTCCTATGAATTACTCTTATTCTTGAGAATTGACTCTACGTTATATATCACAATCCGTCACATCATGCAATGCGCCAAGCACGTTAAGCAAAGACTAGTCCTCTTCTCAGGCGGAGAAGGGGGACTGTAGGCCAGCCCTACATTACTTTGCATTATAGATACACTAACAATCCTACAGCAACTGGACAGGAGACTGGAGAGCCGGGGTGGCCAAAAACAATGATTCCACGACCGATAGCAACCTTGCCCATGGCACCATGAAAAACGCATCCAGATTCTATGGCAGGCTGGAGGACCCATCCAACCAATGGGAGGGCGAATCATACATACGAACAGCTGAGCCCTTGACCTGGGACTTGACCGACTATGACGGGCTCGAAATCATTGCTACCTCAAACAGGACGAAGGTATACAGAATTGGGGTGAGGGATCATGTACCTGGCATCGAATGGGAAGGCTTTTTTCGTCCAAGGATTGCGCCTCAGCCCAAAGCGAGAGTCGTCCGCTTCAACAGCCTGGTACCAAGGATTACTCCGGACGATTCAAAAGAGCTAGCATCGCAGACTGGGGAATCATCGCAGACTCGAACAGCATCGCAAGATGGGCAAGAGCGAGAAGATGGACAAGCACCGCAAGATGGGACAGCGGCGCAACCAGCCACCAACACCCTTGACAAAAGTCAGATCTCAAGATTTACCGTATCCATTCAGGAGTGCGTCTTTTCTCTCACTTGATCGCGTAGTTTTGGATGTTTGCTAACGATTTTCTTAGCGGCACTAGTTGGCAGCAGGGGAAATTTTCATTGCGATTATATCAGATAAACGCGGTAAAGGTCGACTGCGAGTGTAAGCCGAAAGGTAGGGTAGACCCGTTGAGACGCTTTGGTCAGAGAAAGGCATTGGACAACAGAACTCGTCGGAGGCGCCTCATCTGATAGCCTGCACAGCGATCTTCCTGCTGTTAGCTCTTTATATAGATAGGTTTAGAAATTGAAATAGGTTTTATCAGCCCATCGACGATTCATAATTTATAGTACCGTAAAAGAAGCGAACATATACGAGAAACTTTGATTTTGTTAGTATACCAACCCTCGAGAAAGCACATTCCCATACGCTGACCAAGTAGGACTCCCAGAGCCACCACAATAATAAATAGTTTTTATTCGTCATGTATGCTCTTTGGCAGAGCCGCCGTTTTCCTACAAATTCGACACCAGCCTACCATCAATCAACCAGCAATATATCCAGTATCCAGCCTGAATCCAGTCATCTGAACCAGCCCCCCAACAAAATCTAGCAAGTCGCCAACAAATCCTCCAACGCGGCCTTCTCCGCAGACGTAACCGTCAACCCGTAGGTATACTTGACAGTCGTCCACATCTTGCCGTATGTGCAGTGGTAGGATGCTGCGGCACAAAAACAAACATTAGCCCAACTATTCAACAGTCCTCATAGGTAATTTGGGTATAATAGGATAGCCAGGCAAGACTCACTAAGTGGCGGCAACCACTCCTCAGGCCCCGAATCACTCTTCTGCGAGTTGACATTATCTGTTACGGCAAGCAGCTGCGGGATGTCCAGGTCGTTGGCGAATGCTTCGCGCTCGTCGGTAGTCCATTCGGATGCGCCGGACTGTCATTGAGCCATTCGTTAACAATTGCGCTTACCTCAAGCTGCAGGTTTCATGGGGAGAGCTGGGTATGTTTGGCACGCACGTTCCACGCATTACTCAACGGCACAACATGATCGATATCCACATCAGACGTCGCAGTCCACGTCTCGCCGTCGTAGGGACTCAGCCAAGAACCGGTAATACTGCACCCTGAGCCGGTTGTTACGTCTGTACCGTCGCGGATGAGGACGCGGTCGCGGGTGTTGCAGGAACTAAACAAACATCACAATCAGCATATAACCTTCCCTAGGTGCAGAAATGAGGTAGGCTGTTTGAATAAGGCGTGAGTACGTACTTCCCCTGACTTATCCAATGCGGGAACAAGTCACGATCATAGTCTGAGCTTGCGCCGGCGGCTGCGACGGTGAGCGCAGCGAGCTGGGTCTCTGCTGTGGAGGTGGAGGGGATGCCTGGTGGTGTTGCTGTCACGAGGGAGGCAGAGACCGCGAGGAGGATGGAGATCATGGAGCGGGTCATTTTGACTGTTGCGAGTGTTGGCGCTCGACTTGCTGCTGGGTTGCTAAAGTGGTTTGAGGCTGGCTGCGGCGACTGCTGGAATCAACTGGAGAGGGCGCGAGGAAGGCGCTTTATATGCATTGCGACTTGCGACCGAGACACAGGTTGACAGTGAATGTGAGACCCTGAGGGTCCATAGGAGCAGGAACAATTGCTGGAGGCAGTAAGGCTGTCGGAGAACGCCGCAATTTGTGCAAGGCCGGTCCTATCATGTGCTATCTCAATGGTGTTGTCGCACACGCGGTGCAGGAGACGCGTTGATTCGCTGGAGCAGTGGCGATCATCACAGGCTGCAGAAAGGTGGTTACATCGCGGTGTCTTGGTATGGACACTAACTCTTCTTCTATCACCACGTTTATCTTCGATTGCTCTTTCTACGCAGGCACAGGGCGGGGTTTAATGGAGGTTCCTGCTTGGCAGTGGGATTCTCTGGGGCTTCAATAGCTTATCATCTTCTTCTATTGTTGCGACTAAATGAAGTGGCCCAGTGCAATATATTACCCTCGAGTCAAGCTATCGAATTATATGCTACCCTTCACCCATGAGATAGGGGACCTCCGAAGCATCACAACCCCAAGGCTTCTGCCAATGCCTCTCCAACGCCTTTTTGCGCTCGCCGGGTTCTGTCCGGTTATCAACACCCCGCCCAGTCCCTTGACCTCAGACACCACAACCTTCTCGCCAAACGTCTCCTCGGCCTTGACATATTTTCCCGAGAGTCTGTGCATCTCGTCTTCTAGCAGAAATGGCATCTTCGCCGTCGTGCCAAGAGCATCTTCCTCCAGGTTGGAGAAGCCCGTGACAGTAGCCGAGGCGATAAGTGGCTCGCCAGAAGGAAGGATGGGCCTGAGGAGGATTGCTGGACCATGACAAACACTTGCAATTGGTTTCTTCGCGAGCGCAAATGTTTCAATAAGCGAAATCGACTCGGGATCGGAGTATAGGTCGAACATTGCTGAAACTTTTAGCGACGAGGGACGGACCAGATTCAGTGTACTTACGTCCATGACCTCCGGGGTAGAAGAGCGCATCAGAATTATCCACGCGGGATAGAACGTCTGACAACTTCAGTGTGTTCTCCCACAGCGCCGACTGTTCCTTGACGAAACTTGCCGAAGAAGGGTAGAAGGGTCGTCCTTGTACATCTCGACCGACTGAGCCGACAACGGTGCAAGACCACCTTTGGGTGACGCGACGACAAATTCGACCTTGGACTGCAAGACATCCCACGAATGGGCGAATTCGGGCTGTTTCGTTAGGATCAACCCGTAATGCGCGTTAGGGCACTTACTAGAAACCACCCGATCTCGCTGCCAGCTTTGGGATCCTTATCCACGGACGTGAGAACGATGAGGACTCTGGTAGCCATGTTGTTTGCTTGGCTTTGCTGCTTTAAGGCTTGGTGATTGATTCAACAGCAGGATCGACGCCCATATCTATTCCCTACTCTCGGCAATAATCGCCCTGTTTGAATCTCTTGAAGCTGGAACGTGTCCAACACCGTGAGTCATTGAAAGTGTCAGCATTGTGTGAATTGCCTTCAAATTAGCCAGTCAATCGAAGAGCAAGGTTGAGACTCTGTATAGACAAATGCCAGAAACAGACAAGAAGCGGGTATAGTGCGGGCTAAGTCCGGATTTGAACTGTAGTGCTTATTGCTGACAGCGCAGACACGAACCAAGATACCCTCTGTGGAATCGGGGAACAGAAGTAGCTAGCCTGAGAATCCTGATTTCCACCGGGAGGCGAATAAACCAGTGGAAAGTTGGAGTCGCTGTTTAGAGTGCTTGATAGAGCACTGGAGAGCTTTGCAGAGACGATCAATAACATCTATGAACAGCGAGATGACCATCAGCAATGGATTCTGCAAGGAAAGAGTGTGCTGGCAAGGTCCTTACTTACCTCCTCAACGTGCTGATCACCGTTCCATGGAACCGCAGATCTCGTAGCCTGAAGTACATATGTGAAAAATTATAAATAGACATGGACAAGTAAGGGCCTCATCTCGCATTGCATCGTCGTAGGAGGAAGGAACGATGTAGGTCGCACTTTCCTGGAGGGTATCGCTATCTGGTCCTCGTCAGTCTGAGTGAGTGACAAATGTCCTTCAAAGCATGACGAACTGTGGTTTTTCTACAATGAAGCCGACTCGTGACGAGTACCTCGCAAGCACGTGAGATTCCCTCTCGCAATGCGTCATACAACTCAAGGAAACAACAATGAGTTCAAAGTTGGCTGTCAGGCAAGGGGCCGCAAGCCGAGAAAGAGTCAAGGTCAGGCAATGCCAGTGAACTTCGTTCTTTTGAAATCATGGCTCACTTTATCCACTGCTGACCGACTCAACTTATGTACAATGCCTGGCAACTAAACCTCATAGGTAGGTAGGTATATCTTGGTTCTGATCTAGTCTCTAAGGTAACAGGCTATCACGGATGGTATACTACCGTAAATACCACCCACTTATAGTGTGTTTGATCATGTATCAAGACTGCACTCTAGGACACCTCGCTTGCGAACTGGTTCGGCCCCATGACGTCGTACCCCGGACCAAGACACAACGTCTCTTGGCAGGGCACGTAACAACGAATGAACATCGTTCTTAACCTTCTTTGGCCCCAGAAAAAAGACTGAGGCACAGGGCCGGGGTCGCTTCTTTGGTTATGAACAACAGTAGTGACAAGGAATCATGAACACTGCCCGGATGATCTGCAGGTTGCAGCGCAAGATGGGGCCGTCTGGGGATGTCAGGTGCCGGTGGATGGGCGAGTATATAGTAAGGTAAGATGTCCACCCCAGACTCAACAAACTGCCTAACAAGATTTCCAAACAGAAAGGACTTATTTACTACCTTAAATACTCCCGAAACAACCTACTTGATTACTACAGGAGAGCAACCACCACAATGCTCGGCCAGTCAACTGCAACCGCCCTCGCCCTCCTCTCCCTCCTCTCCCTCTCAACAGCCCAGCAATTGACAACAAACTGCTCAACCTTCAACTGGAACATGAAGATACCTAGCCTAGACACCTACGCCCCCAAGCGCGTCTCAGAAGGCAAAATCTGCGATGCAGGCCAGACCACCGAAACATGCCTCCTAACCGCCTTAGGAGACGAGCAGTACTCCGCAACAACAAACATAACCAGCCTCAACACAACAGCACTCCTAGACCTCGTCATCGACGCGATCGACAAGATCACGCTCACAGCCACAGCCCCCTGGCTCAACGACAGCGTCATTGGCTCCGTCGACTCAACTATGCTCCTCGAACCAGACCAAGCAGCCTATATCAACTTCACAGCATACAAGTTCTGCTTCAACGGTACCGTCGCAGACTGCGACGAGGGTATCGACGATGACTCGGGGGTATCAGTCTGCGCACCGATCTGGCATTGGAGCGGCGACGACGCAGTCCTGGAGGGCGAGTACTCGCTTGTGAACTTTAGTCGCGAAGACGTAAACCAGTACCAGGATCCATACGAGAAGCAGCAGGGTGATGAGCCTGGTGAGGGGGGTGCAACGGATTTGGAGGCTGGATTGAATAGTGGACTGCTAGCGGTTTTGGTGAGCATGGTTGCTGTCTTGGTTGTTTAGCCTCGCGAAATTCTGGAACAATGTAATGGCCTTTCATATCTATTAGCTTTGTTAGTCTTTGCTAGCCAAATTAATTAGTGATGTTTTACTTGGCAGTCCTTCTTCTTATCCTTCGCCTCTAGCGTGGCATATATATATATATATATACATATTTACTTATAACGTGGTAGATATATTCCAGTGACCATACATTGGACCTCCTTTCCTACAACCGACGACCGAGGCTCATTCGGTGTCCTTCTCACAGTTTGCTTGGCCTTGGCTATGGTCTGTAATCTCTGGTTCTTTTTTTTTCTACCTGGTAAGGTCTTAGGGTGAGTCTAATAAATTGATTTTATGGAGTTGAGAGAATATCAATCCGTCATCAGACATCAGATTCGAACTCAGACGTTTGTCGTTGTCTGTCTGAGTGTCGTTTTCACATCCTTCCTCCTGGCCGCTAAAAGCAAGGCGCGAGCCAGAGCACCCATAAATCATCATTCAATCTAAATACATGATCCATAACCATCAGCCATAAACCACCATCAACTCAATTCTTCAAAGGTGAGCCAGCACCGCATCCGCACCAGAAACCTATTGGATAATTAGCACCACCCTTCATAATCCCAGAGTAGGTAAGTGGGAAGACAAACCTCAACAGCCCCCTTCTTCGTCTCAATATCGGCATACGTGACCTTGCCATGATCAATGATAATCGCGTACCGACCGGTCCGTCCAGCATTTGCCCATCCAATGCTCTTGGAGAATTTGGCGTCGGGGTCGGAGAGGAAAAGCTACGCATCCACACCGTTAGCATCATATGGAGATTGTTGTGGGGGACATTGGGGAAGAAAATGCAGACGTACAATATCATCGCCAGTAACATTGTTTGCCTTCCCCCAAGCACTCATGACAAAAGGATCGTTTGACGCGACGACCGCGACGACATCAGTGCCCTTAGATTTTAGTTGTTGGAGGTTCGAGATGTAGCCCGGGAGGTGGTTGACGGAGCAGGTGGGGGTGAATGCGCCTGAGTAGAAATAAACCAGTTAGCATTGCATCAGAGACTATCACTGGAAATAGAGAAACAGGAAGCTCACCAGGAACCGAAAACAAAACGACCTTCTTATCCGCCCACTCCTTGGAAGCATCGTACTTGATCGGGATTCCGCAAGAGGTGACTTCGCCCTTGTCCTCAGACCAAGGGATGTACTGGAACGCAACGTCGCTGGGGAAAGATTCACCGGCTTTGAGAGGGGCCATGTTCTCGGTAATCGTTCAATTGATATGGAGAAGTAGAAAAAAGTGAGCTCCTGTGCGAGTGAGAGAAGATGAAGTCGGTAGGAGAGTTGGAGTGTTGATGGATGCGGGGCAGGCGGACCTCGGGGACCTTGGAGCTTACCTGTCTGCCCCGCTGTACCACCCCGTCATTCAGTGCTGAGATTGCTCAGTCGCAGCCAACCGGAGGTCGCCGATATAGTCCACGGTGGACCAATCTAGATATTGTTAGTCCCCTCCTGGGTTAGTTGGGTTATTCAAAAGGTGTATATTGGTGTCTTGGAAGTCTTGATCATTTCTTGGGCCCAGGTTGGGAGCGACGGGGACACTGTTCCCCCCGTTCCCACCATGGGCACACTATGTGGCAGATATTGCGATATATGGTAGTAATATTTGACAGTAGATCTCACAGATGGTAGAAGATATGCTTGACATAGTTGATATAGTAGTATATGTCAAATCTTGAGTAGATGGCAGTCCTCTATGTTTCACCCTGGTCACAACTAAGAGGCAGCATATTACGATATATGGCAGTGATAAATGGCAGTAAATCTCACAGATGATGGAAGAAATGCTGAACACGGCTGTGATAGCAGTATGTGTCGAATCTTGAGTAGATGACTGTCCTCCACGTCTCACCCGGTCACAACTAAGAAGCAGGATATGGCGCGATATGGCAGTGCTGTATGGTGTTAAATTTCACAGATGGTAGAAGAGATAATAAATATGGTCGCGATGAGAGTATATCGCATATTGGGTAGATGGCAGTCCTCCACATTCTCAGCCTCGGCGCAACTAAGAAGCAGCATATCGCACTATATGGCAGTGCTGGATGGTATTAGATCGCACATATAGTAGAAGAGATGATACCATGGACATGGTTGAGATGACAGTAAGTAGGTATGTATCGTAGATTGAATAGATGGCAGTCCCCTACGTTTTCGCCCTTGCTCCCAACCTCACCCCAGTTTAGTATCAGCATATCGCAATATATGGCAGTGATAGATGGTAGTGGTAAATCTCACAGATGGTAGACGAGATGCTTGACATGGTCGTGATGGCAATATGTATCATATACTGAATAGATGGCAATCCACATTCCCACCCTCGCTCTAGCCCTTGCCCCGCCCTCGCCACAACTTTCATGTGTCAGCATATCGCAGTATATGGCAGTGTTAGATGACAGTAGATCGCACAGATGGTAGAAGAGATGATTGACATGGTCGTGATAGCAGTATATGTTGTAGCTGGAATAGATGTCAGTCCACATTCCCACCCTCGCCGCCCCCTCGCTCTCCCCGCCCTCCAGAAATGTGTCAGCATATCGCAGTGCATGGCAGTGCTAGATGGTAGAAGAGATAGTGGACATGGCAGTAAGTAGCAGTATGTCAAGTATGTCAAGATGTCAAGTATGCGAAAGCAAACAAAAGGTCAGGATAGCTCAAGGTTAGATGTCATAGATAGCAAGATATGAACTAGGCGAACGACGGGTGGGGCTACGAGGTAAATCTGTTGGTAGGACGCAGAGGTTGTGGCCGGGAAGTCAGATGTCAACGAAATGCCAACTAAGTGGCAGTAGATGGTATTATATGGCAGGTAGCTATGTATATTTGAGTAAATGTCAAGCGTATGATTGGTATCTCGGAACGATGACGCGTAGATGAGACAATGTTAGCCGCGTAAATCGACGAGATGCCACGAAGATACGAAGGAAAGGCAAGCAGATGAACGAAATAATTAGGTAATTGAGGACAGATGTCAGTAAAGTGAAGCCAGATACAAGACAGATTCGAGCAGAAGCCAACCTGTTCCAAAATGACGCGCCGTAACTACCGCGTAGCTAAACAAGATTAACGCCGACCTGCAAAAAGGTGGCAAGAATGCGACGAAAGACGGAAAATGAAGATAGAAGATACCAAATTCACAATACGAGTGATATGCAAGACCAAATGAGAAGTAGAAACCGCCAAGATGCACGAAAGTTAAGTAGACTAAAGATGGTGACACAGAATGGAGATGGAAGAGATGAAACGACGCGAGATGGGGGGAGATGAAACAGCTGGTAGAGATATGTAGGAGAGATGGAGGGAAGGAGCGAGGGCGCGGGAGAAGATGCCGTCATGTACTGCTCGGTGTCGCGCTTCGGCCTTATATTCGGGCATAGGAGGTATCGTCCAGTGAGAGCCTATAGGATAGGAACATGATGTAGCGTCCGAGTGAGTCACCGGAAGTTGGATGCGAAGCTTTCGAAACAGGTAGAATTGACATGTGAAGATGTGCAATTAATTGAGAAGTGGCATCGTTTGGTTCCTTCCTGTATAGAGGGATTCTGGCGGCAGGCATGCTGGAGTACTTCCTGCGTAGCGTAGCTCGTAACGTAGCTCGTAGCTCGTGATTGTTGAGGTCTCTGTTGATCAAAAGCAGTCTTTCATCATGCTTGAAAGCTCAGTGTTGTAGTCGAACATATATCCTTCGTGAAATGTGTCCAGCGACGGCACTCCCATGATCTGGTCCTCCAAGTTACCCACGGCGTCAAACCACTCCTTCAGTTCTTGCGTCATCTGCGCACCGTCCGGTGTCTGGCTCTGGACGCTAGATGTCACTGTTTGCTCGACCGTACCCTCAGGGAGGGCGACCTCCCCATCCCCGTTACGGTGCATCAACTGCGGCCCAAGCCGACGAAGACCCTTGATCGATTTCCAGAGCCGTCGAGATATGTACGATCGCGTCGAGACACCCTTTACCAGTTCAAGCGCCATATAAAACTCCTCTCGACAGGCGGCGCTGTATTGACTTGGGGACTGGGCGACAGCTAGGAAGAGAGCCATCAGGGCTGATACCAGGAACCAATTGAAGACGACTTGCTGGAGTTGATATATGTCCGATGAGGCATGCAGTTGCGTAATGAACCGGATGGTGTTCTTGGCCATGTCGACGACTGTCTGCGTCTCCGATGGGAAACGCATCACGTGCCCTGGTGAGTGGAGGACGGGGCGATGAATGAGCATTCGCAGCTGGTTTGCCCGAAGGTATACCAAAGAGCGCAGTCGTCGGAGACTCCGCGTCTCGCCTTCTGCATAGCCTGCTGCGTTTCGCAAACGGAGGGTGTCTGGGAGCGCAGCAACCCACTGCAGAACTTGCCAGTCGAGGTAATTGATTTCGTCCTTCTTGATCTCGTTGGTATTGTTGAAGGCTGATATGAACCTCCACACTTTAGCTGCAATCCTGCTATACCGGACCATGACCCGCAAGTACGAAGTATCTTCTTCCGGTTCTGGAAGCCAGGGATCGATATCAGAATCATCCACGCCAAATGGCATGCCTGTGCCGAAACTCCATCTCAAGTCCAGGACGCGCACAGACCAGAATAGCTTGAGCACACGATTCTTTCCAGCTTTCACAATAGTCGGGTGTTTGAGGGTTTCTCTCCGATGCAGCCCTTTCTCCAAGCACATGCGCTCAACTATTCCGATTGTCCGCCAAGCTAGAGTCTCCTCGTCGATCTGAAAGTACAATATTGCCTACACCGGTTAGCCCCGTTGGCGCCACTAGGATGCTACATACCACAAGTGCTAGGAGGGTAATGCTCTTTATCTCCGGATCAGCCCAGACATAGTGATCTGCGGCATCTCTCACTGTATCAAACAAACTCATCGCCAGGTCACTGCTTCCACTCGCCTCAGCGGTCAAAGCACAAGCAAACACCAGTCGCAAGATGTTGACATCGTCACTATCCAGTCCACCATCCGAGGCGAGACCTGGAGCTCGTGGCCAAATTCCCGCTTCGGTCGGTCCATACAGCACCTCAACATTGTGGAGCAGCTCGTCAAGCTCAACAACCGGATACATCGCCCCCATTTCTTCCTCGTACACGCGACACAGCCGCAATGCCTCCGTCTTACTGATACTCCATAACGGGTCTCCTAATTGACAGGATCCACTCGGTGGGGACAGCGGAGTAGGCAGGGGTGAAGGCTCCCGCGTCATCTCGTCGTCGTGCAAGTTGCGCTCGACTTCAATTCCCCGTTCCCGTAGACTCGATTTGGCGAGATCAAAGCTGAATGCTGAGGTCGTGGGACCTTGAAAGGTCAATTCCTTTGCCGCCATGGAAATCCGTCGCGGCCGTGGGTTGCCTTCGACGCGCCCGACCACCGCACCAGACATGTTAGTCTGCGCGAGGGCCTGGACGGACGCCGTCAAGGCGCTAATCTGCGCCTGCATCGCGCTCATCTGCTCGTAGAGTCGCTCAACCCCACTATCCGGTTAGCCGAGTTACCGCACCAAAGCAGAAGTTCTGGCCACGACACTCACATAGTTTCAGCGCCCCCTGCGTCAGGAGCGTTGTCGTAAATGCACGATATCCGTTGCCTACCGCATCTTCCGCAAGGCCGCTCCCCGTTGCATTTGATCTTTCGCCGCTTGCACTCGTTGCTGAGTCGTTAGCAAGATATCGCCACAATGGGAGAAATGCACTCACCAAGCCTTAGCAATGTACTTTCTCCGTCTCTTCCTCGGGACCGCCTCAGCCTCAGCCTCAGCTTCTCTTTCCCTCTCCCCATTCAAGTCGAGCGTAACACTCTCCTCAGAATTCCCCTCCCACATACTCGCATGTGAAGGCATTGAAGTGTGCATCGTGAATCAATCAATCGCGTAGCTCAAAACTCAAGGAAACGGAGGAGAGGAGATCAGGGGCAATAAGTAGTGCCAACCCAATGATGCAAGATGCCGAGTGTCCGTGCCGGTGAGATGGAAACAGGAACGAATTGCAAAAGCAGTGGATGCTAATGGCCGCCGGTCACGAGGGGAAGGGGGCCAAGTGGACCGCCCAAACTGGGGAAATGCGGGGAATGGAATTGGTTCCGCTGCGCCGTCGATCTTCTTCGACCCCGGGAATTGGGTGTTGGGAAGCTAAGAGATGTGGCTGGGTTAGTATTCAGATTTAATCTGGAGGTCTACGTGATCTTGGTTCATTTTCAGGGTCTGAAGAGTTCGTGGCTTATTTAAGATTGAGGAGTTTTTAAAAGATTGTTGAAGAATCCTTCCCCCTAGCTTAGTTCTAGTACTCCTAAGACCCCCTCTACTCTACACTAGCCGCCATGCTAAAAAAGGTACCCTCCACATAGCGCACCGCATATCGTACTTTATACAAAGAAAAAATGAAAATCACAATCATTTTCAGGCTACCATAATCCATGCTATATGTTCATAAATCTCACCAAAAAAGGAGAATGAGAAACCAACACAAAAGAAGACTCGAAACTAGTTCAAATCCTTCGTCCGCTCTTCACTCTCAACAATCCACTTCTTGAGTGTTTCCGGATCCCTCGGTCTAAATCCCACCTTGAACGGCTTTGGTTCTGTCGTCAACGCCGTGGGGATAGCATTACATTGGATCGCGTCGAGGATCGGGCGGTCGGCTTCTCTACGGGCTGGGTGCATTGTGAATGCCATGATGAGACGCACGTAGGCTGTGAAGAGTTCGCGGTTGGCGAGGTGAGAGCCCGCGCACATGCGGGAGCCGGCGCCGTAGCCGTAGTGGGGGGTTCCGGAGCCGTCTGTTGAGGCTTCGAGGTAGCGGGTTGGTTCGAAGGCGTAGGGGTTGCTGAAGTGGGTTTCGTCGTAGTCTGCTGCGTAGGCGTTCTAGACAGTCAGACGTTAGCATGGGCTGAGACTAGGGGGGTGAGAAGGAAGGGAAAGTACCATAAAGAAAGTTGTTCCCTTGGGGATAATTGAGCCGTTCCAGTTGATGTCCTTTGTGCTTTCTCGGGGCAGACAGATGGGAATGACCGTCCAGAAGCGAAGTGTTTCCTTGACGATTGCCGTGACGTAGGGAACTTTCTCTTCGATAAGGCATTTCTCCCAGGCGTCGCCGTCGGGGTAGACCTTCATGATTTCATCGTAGGCGCGTTGCTGGATCCTTTGACCGTCTTCAGAAGCGAGGTAGGCGATTCCCATGATCAGGTTTCCGGGGACGGTGTCAAGACCGGCGGAGACCATTGTTAGACAGATCGACTTAATCTCAGCTGGAATCTGTCAGCGTATTGGAGGCAAGAAGTGAGAATCAAGGGGACTCACCTTCGTTAAGCTTCGCCTCGGGGTCCTTCAGAATGTTTCCAGTAATACAGGGCTTATCCGTACCCTTCGCAATGCGATCCTTGAGTACATCCAGCAGGTACGTGAGGTACTTGTCACGACGAACGCGGAACTCATCAGCCTCTTTGTTCATCTTCGGGATGATTCTCAAGAGTGGAATATAATCCTGCCACTGGTTACTCGTGCTGCGGAAGTTCGAAACACCACGCTCAACATCCACAATCTCCTTGAGCAATTTATCGTCGACATTTCCCTCGATGCGAATACCGTAGTTGAGCGTCAGACTCGTGTTCAGCGCGAACCGTTGGAAGTATGCGGTGGGGTTGATGTCGACCTCGCCGTCTGCACTATCCTTGAAGAGCTCCCGAATACTGGACATTGATTCTAAATCGATAATGGGCATGTAGGATTGTGTCGCAGGGCGGTTGAGCGCTGTGGCAGCGGCCTTACGGCGGCGCTTGCACGATTCATCCCATGGTGATGTGCCAACCGTGAAACCCTGCGAACTCGAGACGACGCTGTGGAAGGTGTGGAATGTCGGGCGGGAGATAAGCGCGGACTGATCCTTAATCCAGAGCTGGCGGACGGAGTCGAAGGTGTTTGCGAAGACGACGCGCTGGGTACGAACAAATTAATCAGCACTTCATACCCAAAGAGCACTTTCTAGATGTGATAAAGAGAAGGAAAGTAAACGTACCCTATTGCCCATCCGAACCTGGAAAACAGGCCCAAACGTCTTTGCCCATTTCTGCGCTACCGTTGCATGCTGCTCACCCAGTTGAATGAGGTTACCGAAGATAGGCACACCGGGAACCTCAGGAAGGCCCTTGATCTTGGGGACGTCGGTGCGGTTAAAGTAGCGGATGACGAAGTAGACCACTGCGATTGCAGCGACTATAACAGTTTGTATAGCCATATTGGCGAAAGAATGAAGGAACAAAATAGGCCTCAAATCAGATTACCAATCGTCAACTTGTGACAGTCGCAGAAGGAAGGAGGAGAAGGTATGGAGGTAAGGCTTTATATCCGCCCCCTCCCATTACCCACCCAGGGAGTCTAACTCTGACCTTACACTGGAAGCACGGTAAATTTCCGACCTCGAGCCAAATCCGCCAACCCCGCACACGCTTTGCACACTCTCACCTCCCTCAAACTACCAGCAGAACAACCCAAGTGCCAGGTACAAAGTACACAGCGGGAATTCGGGACTCATTCCGCACCTCAACGGCTAAGCACGGCTCTCCATGTTCCTGACCCACTGCGGGAAGAGCGGCGATGGTCCGGATGCTTGAGGGGTCCACTTTAGATTACTGAGTAGTGAGTATGGAGGTGGCTATTGGATGAATTTGGAAGAGCTTTGATTTGATTTGGGTGTTGGTGACTGGATGGCGAGATGGTTCATCGGCATGACTTGCATATTGAATATTCGAGGTTCATGAGGTCGATGAGGTTTAAAGGTAGGTGCCTGATATATTTCCGTGCAACCCGGTTGGGTATGCGCATTTGACGCGTCGCTCGTTTATATCGCTTCGATCGCGAGTGTCAGCGGCGCATGACTGTCAGTCTTATTTTGTGCACAGGGCCACTCTGAATTGCCTTGCTACCTAATATGGCAATGAGAGAGTAAACTTGTTTACTGAAAGAGCAGTTGAGTTTTTGAGCCCCAGTCATTACACAGAAAGCTTCAATATGTTCAAAGAAATGTTATACATTTATACATTTACCACATGGGAATATAATACAGCAAAATGAAAAGTAATCATAATTCATAGCCCCATAAGACCCTTAACCATATCCAAAAAGCACATTTGTCATATCTCAGACTCCATAAGGCTTCTCGCTCGCACTCAAATGACTAGCTCTCCGTCCCTCATGCCTCACCCGATCAGCCGCAAGAGTCTGAGCGAACTTACTCTTCTCACGAATCTGCGGGCCCTTCCAGTAGAAGATATAGATCGGGATCGTCACAAAGATAGCGAGTACACCAAGAATAGTACTAGCCCACTGCAGATGTAATCTCCCGCCGATATTCTCGTACATCGGCGTCGCATACATAGCCGACAACCCTGCAAGGAAGTCACGAGCGAAGCCGTTGCCTCCTGTTGCAGAGGCAGAGTACGGTCCGTATGCAGCGACCATGTAGTCTATGGTAGACATGTAAATACCGTAGTTGGCGATGGCGATTAGAAGAACAAAGACAAGGGGCACAATCCAGTGATTTGTTTCTGGGCCCATGGTCGTCCAGGCAAAGCCAAAGAGGCCGATTGTTTCGAGAGGCGCAATGAAAAGAAGGAGCAAGAGGCGGCGCTCTGGTAAGCGGGCAGCTGTGCCGTGCTTCACTCGTACCTGGTGCTGGCGCCAGATGTCGGGGAGGAAAATCGCGTAGGCCAGGCCGTATCCGATTAGAATGGTACCGAAGCACATACCAATTTCCAAGGGGTTGAAGCCCCACTGTTCGAAGACGAGGGCGAAGGACTCGATGCAAGTGAAGATCAAAGCATCGGAGAAACCGGAGAGCAGGGAGAGGAACAGCACAATGGGCTCGCGCAGGAACATCTCGAAGGGTCGGCGCCAGATGTGCCAGACATCCTTGAGGTCAAGTCTTGGTACTTTCAATTCGTTAGGGCCGTAGACGTTGGGATCTTCTCCAGATTTGCGACGGCGTTTGGCCTCGCGGTCAAGAAGGATAGTTGAACGCGTTTCCTGGACGAAAAAGAAGTGCAGGATCTGAGTGACACCGCCGAAGATGAGCTGGATCCAGAAGTTCCAGCGCCAGTGTAGCCACTGCTCCATCATACCACCGAAGAAGGGACCGATCGTGGTACCTCCAACTGAAGACAACACAACAAATGCGACAGCGAAACCTTGGTCATCAGCTTCCCACATGTCAGCCGTCATTCCTAGAGTGACCGAGCCTCCGGCCAAGCTGATACCACCCAGGAAGCGACCAACGACCATAGTCCCAAAGTTCGGGGCC
Source organism: Aspergillus stella-maris (assembly GCF_047715825.1). NCBI lineage: Eukaryota > Fungi > Ascomycota > Eurotiomycetes > Eurotiales > Aspergillaceae > Aspergillus > Aspergillus stella-maris. Next base: position 123,248 of record NW_027396864.1, on the reverse strand, counting down.
AGAGCACAAGGTAATTGCCAGATGTTCATGAAGGTCAGACTGAGCTGCATGATGGGCCATCGGCCGAACTCCTCACTCCATGGTGCCCAAAGTTCACAGCCGAACGCGTAGGCAACCAAGAAGATCATTTGACCGACTCGAGCCGCTTGCTCACTGATACTAAACTCTTCCACTAGACCGGAGACGGCATTCGAGTAGGTACTGCTGTTGAAGTTCATGGACGACTGCACGATGAAGATAACTGAAAGGATAGTCCATCGCTTGTACCAAGGGAAGCAAAACCCAAGGCAGTCGTATGCATCATCTTCCGTCAGTTCTCGTTTCCCGTCCGGCCTAACTTTGCCGCGCTCGTCGGGGTCGCTGTGCGATGACTGTGATGCGTGTTCAGCGTGGCTGTCGCCCGGCTGCATGGACGCTCGATGCCCATAGTCATTATACTGTTGGTCCTTCTTCTCCACGCCCAAGCCCTGGTGGAGTGGATTCTGGGGATCCTCTTCAACCGCCATAGTGGAGGCGGGTCTATAGTGACCACGTGAGGTGCGGAGCGACGCCGATATAAAGTAAGGAGGGAGAAATATATAGAAAAGTATAAGTCAAAGGACTCGAAGAAAACACGTTCCGACCGCAAAAGGCAAGGGCAGCGGTCTAGGATAGAAAAATTGGAACGTCAGTCACAAGTGAGATGTCATATTCCCAGAGTCGAGGGGATGTAAACCCACACTTATACCCAGCGTTCACAGCGTCCGGGGTCATCCCACAAGATCGTCCCAAATGCGGGAGAGCAACCGACGTCATATCCAGTACCAGGATGAAGAGCAATTCATTGAGCTCCAACAGTACTCTGCAAGAATTCCTAGTCAGTCCGGGTCGTCTCGCTAGAGCCTAGCACCCACGGCTGCCAGCAGCGACGAATTTGATTCACTCGTCCCTCGCAATCCACCGGTCATAGCTCACAACAGAGTCAGATCGCGGATTCTCTGGGGAGCGTGATTGAATGGCCAAGGGCGCGATAAGCTCCGCCACGCGTTGAGCGGTCGACCCCAGTCTATCCACGACATCATAACGAGCTGGAGCCAAGGTGATATGCCATGGGCCTGGTGTGTGTGGATCACTTCCTTTGCTCGCTTACAGCGTATGGGATATGGGGTAGAGCATGAGGGACAAAGAAGGAGTGTCTGCGACCTGCGTATCTGTCGTGTATGGAGGGATATTGTTCGTTGAGAGACTCAAAAGCGGACCCAGCATGATGCAAGAGGGCGAGATAGAGACGGGCAATCCCATGGTCGGTTCTTGTTTCCTGCCAGCGGCGGATGCTCGGAGGAGGGTGTGATGTCACTCAGTACAGGAGGTTAGTCAGCGCGAGTAATGCGCACTGTTACACTGCACAACATGCTCATGCTCGCCCTTACTGTTCTCATTCTGGAGATTCTTGTTGTTTACCTATCTTTGTTGTTGTGGTTGGTTTTGGGTTCAAACGGTTTCTCTCATAGTTACACTTCTACTATTGAGTTCTATACAATTATAATTAAGAGACCCTTCCGCCGTGACCACTCTCACTCAACGCTTAGCACCATAAGCTTACCCAAGACAGCAAGCCGAGACTCCGAATCCAACAAGGATCGTAAGACGCCCTGGGCGCTCCTCGGCGTTCTTGGGCCCTTTTGTCGTGCGTCATAACTCACGATATTCCGTCGAGACCGTAACAATATCCTGTTTGAGGCATGTGCTTACTTTATTCTGTTGTTAGTCCTATGACATTAGCCCAGAAGTATTTGCATGCAAACACGTTTAAACGGAAGAACAATGCCTATTGAATATTGACAGATCGTCTACATTGAGTCATCTACTGTACATTAACTCATAGCTATGAAAAACATGGTTCACCCAAAGCATGGTCCGTAATGAAAGTGGTGAGTATAGAGAAAGGTAGGTGGGGAGAACGAATGAAACGTCTTATAATACATCGTACGCTGTACGTTTCGTTTCGCCGAGCAGTTGGCCACTCTTCAGTCTTCAGTCCTCACCTTCAAGCCCCGAGCTTCGCCAGCTCTTCCACTTTACCGACTCGGATGCTGGGACGGTAACGGCCCGGGATACGAGTTAGAGCCTTGACTATAAACCCGATGATGAACCGAACCACCGTGTGGTCCAGTAACGGTAGGCATCGGCTCGTGGAGCGGGCCATGACCGGCAGCCCGTGCCTGAAGTGGGTGAGGACCTCCAGGCCCACTTGGTGCGTACGCCATCCCACCTGGAGTCGGCTGCAACACTGTTGGAGGCGTGTAGGAGCGGCCCATGTGTTGGGATGCAGCGCCTGGAAGAGGAGCCATTCTCGATGCCTGCGGTTGGGGAGGGGGAGTGCTGCGACCATAGGGGCTTCCGCCCAGTCCTAAATGCGGACGATGCGGCTGAGGCTGGTGAGCGACCAAAGGCTGCATTTGCGAGTAACCCAGAGGCGCATTGGGGTGTTGTTGGGGTGTTCCTGGCATATGACTTGACACGGGTATTGTCTGCGCGCTTGAGCCGTATGATGGCGTAGAAGAGAGGCCGGGACGGGAAGGGTACGGTATGTGGCTGTTCCGCGGCGTTGGAGAGCTAATCGCCGACCGGTACATGGAACCTTGTGGAGGAACATCGCGTGATCCTCCAGGACCCTGTGACTGTGACGCCGGCGAAGGCGCGTAGACAGAGGTGGAATATGAAGGACGCCCTGAAGCCGGTACCGGTGGTGGAGTAGGTGCGGGGGATGGCGCATTGAGATTGGGTAGCATCTGGGCAGAAGGAGTCTGGGAAGAGGCAAAGGGCGAGTATGGCGGCTGTGGAGCCAGGGTCGTGGATGGGCGGCTACTGGGCGGTGGAGGAGCTGAAGATGGCTGCGACTGCTGCTGGTTTCGAGGGTCAAATCTTCCTAGCCAATCATTGGCCCCAGCAGGCCCTGACGGTCCAGGCACCGAACTGTACGAAGAGTACTCGGAATACGGGCGCGAAGGTGGCTGGTATGGGTGCTGCGGAGGGTATGCTGGGCCTCTTGGCTGGGAAGCTGAAAGGATGGGTTCTTCCTGTCGCGAGACCGACTGCGGTAACGACGAGCTACCAGTGTATACTGGTCGCGAGGGAGAACTGCCACCGCCCGGAGGAATAGAAGACGACTGGTCACTAGCAAACCGTTTCCGGGGCTGGGGCTCCTCAGGTTCGTCGTTCAAGATACTCATAATGTTTGACCGCTTCGCAGGAACTTGACGAGGGGGTTCTGGTTCGACCGGCGTCAACGTGGCGCGAGGAAGCTCTCTCGACGGCGACAAAATAGGAGCTCCTTGAGAAACCCCGACGTGGGGCGCAGACATCGGGTAGAACGACCGTTGACCCATCGAGTCGCGTCGAATATGAGACACTTCTGATTCGGGCCTTCCTAGTACCTGCACTGGGGAGCCTGGTGGTTTCGTCAAACTAGACTGACGAGAATGCGAACCGTGCGACATAAGCGACGGGGGCTGAGCGTGGGGTTGAGCTATCGATTGTAAATAGGGCTGATGTGGTGGTGCGTTCGCGGTCTGACTAGGCGGTAAGGGAGACCCATGCATCTCCACGCCTCGGAACCCTTGACTAGGAAGCGGGTCCATCCTCGTTATCTCAGGGGCAGATACACCCAGCTGTCGCGAAGAGAGCGGATGATCTTGAGGACGAGGTGTCGCATGAGAGAGTACGGTCGCTGGTACGTCACGCCTATCGTCGGGGAAGTATCCCAATCGCGGTCCCTGCATGCGAGGTGGCAACCCAGGCTGAGCGTGGATCGCCCTGGTTGGTTCCTCGCCCAATGTCATGGCGGGCGAGTGAGGTGCCACTGGTGCACCGCTAGCTTGCGCCAGTGGGGGATAATGAGGAACACTGAGTTCCCGCTCATGGAATGGACGGGAATGTAGTGACGCAGGCTGTGAGGACAGTGCAGCGTGCCTTGCTCCCGGAGGAAGACGACTTTCTTCAAACTCAGGAGTAGCCTCAGTATGTGGCGCTAGCGGCCTAGACATACTGACGGCCGAGGGTGTTGCCTCATAACGCCGTTTGGACGTGAAATTCGGAAGCGGTAGGGCCGTGGGAGGCTCGCCGCGGGCTCTCTTAGACTCCGCATCGTTAACGATGTCCTCAAAGTCCTTCTTGCCAGAATCGAGTTGCCGTTGGAAATAGTTTTTGACCTACAATAATCGTTGAGACAGGAGCTTTTGAAACTGAAGGCTTCTAACTTACCATCTGCGTAGACTTCGTCTTCATGAAGTTGGATATGCCCTCAAAGTCCCGGCCAAAGTGTGCTAGAAGCACGGGGAAGTCGCGCTGTTCAGGAACTGACCAGTAGCTGGTCGTTTGCGGGGAGTTGTAGTTCATATCCGGCCGAACAGCACCAGGAGCAGATGGCAACCCCGCGTTATCCAACTCTGTAGGCTCCAAAGCATACATCGGTTCTCGGGGGCGTCCCCTGCCTGACTTTGACCGCGGGGGAATATCGACCCGCTCCTCCTCGAGTTGATCACGGAACCTGACGATCGCTGGACCGCCAACTGGTTCCATGCCCATCTCCGGTACTTCAGGATTCGGAATAGTCGGAATCGCGGTTGCTGGAGGTGGTGGTACCGAGGCTGCCGCCGCTGCTAGCAGGTCGGGTTGTTCTTGTTGTGGAGTCAATGAGGCTGCTTGTTGCTGCTGTTGTAATTGCTGTTGCTGTTGTTGAGCTGCTTTGCCCCTGCGGCCTCCTCGAGTACCGGTCCCTGCGCGCGGTCCTCGTCGTCCTGCAGGCTTTTCAGGCTGTTCGCCATCCTTTGCGGCATTGCCCCGACGGCCGTTGGCATTTTGTTCCGTGTCCGCAGAGGTATCACCAAAGGTTGGGGCGGCAGCACGACGGGGGCGGCCGGTGTCGGTGACAGGCGTGGGCTCTTCCTCGCCATCATAATCAGGTTTAACAACACCCAGGTCAGCCATGAGGGCATTGGACTTGGGCCTAGCAGACCGTCGCGCACGACCACGTCGACTCCAACGCTTGTTCAACTTGGCCTTGTACTTGATTTCCTCTTTCGTCAGATAGTAATGAACAATGCACTGCTTGAAATCGCGTCCAGGTAGTGCCTCCGCGATCTTGCCCCACTTCTTAGGATAAGCCATGAAAGCATCCGTGAACTTCTCGTGCTCTTCAGGGGTGAAATCGTTCGGCGGCGGCAAGAAGCCAAACACATCCATAGCTTGGAATGGATGGACGATGTTGTTCGTATCTTTAAAAACTATGGCTTTGGCGTCGCGAGGCTCAAGCATGTCCGGAATTACAGCTTCGCGGTTCAGATCCGGCTGGGCAGTGGCCTTGTTTTCGCGGCGCCTTGCGAGTTCCTCCTGTGCAGAAATCTCCGAAGCGCGAAGTGCGTTTTGGAAATCCAGTTCGCTGTTCCCTTTGTAACGGCGCCCCTCCGAACGGGTCTCAAGAAGAGGTGTGGGTATTACTGGTGGAGGCGGTGCCGGAGGAGGGGTCAACCCTGGAGTGACAGAAGCCTTGTCCTTGTCCTTTTCACGATCCATCTCCCATACACTCAGCCGCCATTGCTTGTAGTACTCTAGCCACGTCAGTCGCAATTCAGCGTTCTTCTTAGCAATGGTCTTGCGGTGATCAATCAATTCGCCACGAAGGATTGACTTAATGCGTTCATGGGTCACGTTGTTCTCTTGGCAAACATCGAAGTCCGACATAGGTGTAAGAGGCCCCGTTTGTAAGAAGGGCAGGTTCTCAACAGAAACCGCATTGGGGAGGGAACCGAGAACCAGTTTGGTCGGTGGTTCTTGCTCCTCGGTCCTTTTGTTGGCTTCATCGATCTGAGGCGTCGCTTGTGGTGCCTCTTCGGGAGCAGCCTCATCTGTAGGAGCTAGGGGCTCTGGGGATTTCGGAGGTTCTGTGTCATTCGCGATCATGCCTAGCAGCTGGATTCGCATGAGTAGCGATACAATGGTTGGGTCCTCCAATGGCGGGGGCGGCATCTCTGCGCGTAGAGCTTTCATGTCTTTCTCAAAGCTCTGCTTCCGTTCCTCCAGGTATTCCTGACTGAACACATTTTCATCCTCTTCCTCATCGCTAGATCGCCCAAAATCAGGTATTTCCACATCATTCTTATCGGTTTCTGCGGTCTTGGCGACATTCTCTTGTACGGGCGGTTGAGAGCTAGCCACTTGGTCTTCCGGCTCTTTTGCATTCTCCTTGTCTTCAGATGCGATTGGAACATTTACAATGTCGCTTCGCTTTGCTGTGGGGCTAATGGTGGGTTCATCGATATCCATCTTCATATCTCTCTTGATGTCCTCGCTGAGCGATAAGCTTCTATCTTTGCTATCGATTGAATCTCGCTTCGGTGGCAAAATAGGGCTTGTCCCAGCCTGCGGCCGGTTGTAGCCAGACCGAATCCATTGTTTGTTACCCTTAGGAGGCCCACGGGAAGGTTGCGGCCGTTGTTGAAGCGCTCGAGGGCCAGTCGGTATACTTGAAGAATGCATGCGTGGCGAGGGATGTGAGCCAGGCGAGACGGATCGGCCTGCCGAGGGAGGCCCTCGCGCTGTGTCAGGAAGGTTGGTGGTTGAAGTTAATTTGCTAGGCGAGGACTCGGGGGTGGTTGCACGCTCTCTTGCAACCATGGCTGCCGGTGCGGTGGGTGGTGAGAGTTCCGCGGGTTTCGGCAGCCCGACAGGCAACGTCTGGGCCGGCTTAAAGGACCGCACAGGGCTCTCTGGCTTTGCAGAAGCCTCGAAACTCTCGTCACGTTTAGCTTCATCACGGCGAGCACGTTGTTCGAGAACATGCTGCGGAGGACCTCGATCTGCTTTCGGACCCGTCGGGGGTAGCATTGGCGGTTTCGTCAACAGTTCCTGACGCTCCTTTTCAAGTTTTTGCACTGACGGGGCCACTTGGGGCGCATCGCCTGGCGGTTTGTCAGCAGCTAAGGGAGCAATGGTCGCGGTCACGGTGCCAAACGCAGGAACTTGAGGGGCGGCAGGGGGAGTTGAGCGTTTAACAACGGGAGGCGGAACGAAGTCTTTTACGAGCTCTGGGCGTGGTGGTAAACCTTCAAGTCGCTCCATATCTCGCCACGGTTCACTCCCAGACGGTTTTCGAGCTTGTTCGGCAACTAGTGAATCAGTAATTCTGTCTGCTAATGCAGGGGCGGTATGCGGGACTGGTGTAGCAGAGGCTATAGAAGACGACGGTGGAACTTTGGTATCAACTCGATTCGGTGGTTGGTCACGCTTCCAGAACAAGTCCGCTGGCTTGTCGCGATCATCGCGGTCGATGCGCCGGTCGACGTCGTCCCGGCGGTCGAATCTATCCCGGCGATCTGAATCACGGCCCCTATCACGTCTATCAATGTCCCTGTCTCGCTCTCTATCAACGGGTATACGCTCTCGGTCACGGTCACGGTCAAGCGGTCTGTCTCTGTCGCGGTCTCGTTCTCGTTCTCGATCCCTGTCCCACCTGGTGTCGCGAGACCGGCTGCGGCGTCTGAACGAATCGCGATCGTCGAGATATGGTATCCGGCCACGACCGCGCCCCCCTTCCCAGTCGCCGCGACCGCGGCCGCGTCCCGGTCCAGGACGAGAATGATGCCCAATGGGGGGAGGGCCATCGGGCACTGCGGAGGTTGCAGACATTATACTATCTCTTGAGCCACGGCGCATGCGAGTGGCATCAGGGTCCCGACCTAAAGGCTCCCTCATGTCACGGAAGTCGCGAGGGGGTGGAGGCGAACGCGAACGCCCGCGACCAAAACCGACCCGCGGTTCTCTCACGTCGAAATCATGGCCACGGCGGCCCCACTCACGATCAATATCGCGGCGAAATGGCGGGGGACCATCGCGAGGGTCTCGAAAATCACGGTCGCGGTCGCGATCACGGTCTCGAGCGTCGCGGTCTCTGTCGCGGAAGTCTCCACGACCATAGCCACGACCTCGACCGCCAAACGAACCGCCTCGGGGAGTATCAATCAAAGCTTTGGGAGCCCTGGGAGGCTCACGGCCCATCGGTAGACCTGCATCTTCAGAGCCACGAGGGCCGGCGGGAGGTCGACGATCACCGAATCGTTGCGGAGGTGAGCGATCTCGGGGGTTGAACCCAAACGATTGGGAATAGCGCGCAGACATCACCAGACCATGCTAGAAGATGTAGGTGGAAACAACCTGGCAGAGCGCCCTGCAGCAGGTTAGTCATGAACTTGCTCTGTGCGCTATGGGTGTAGTAAACAAATGGCGTAACGTCGGATTCGAAAACCAGCTCTAATAAGGGCAGGGGAACTAGTAGACGCGGACAGCGACAGGGCTAAAGCAGTGTGGGGAACACGTGATCTTGAAAGGGAATGCGAAGCACGGGCCATGTTCAAAATTAGCTAAGCAGGCCAGCCGCATCGAGGATCGAATTTGGCTGGCGAAAAGGCGGGCGAAGCTCGGGTTCGAGAATGCGTCGAAGACTCGAGCCGCGATTTGGCGTGAAGTGTCTCAGATGCGAATATGACGAGTTCAATAATTCGAATTGCAGTTTGTAACCTTGGATGGCCCGAAATCAACAGCCTCTTGGGTTTGCGTCCTCAGGCGGCGTTTCCATGACGGGATGGCGGCGTCGGCCAGTCAAATAGAAATGGCTGTGGTTATTGCCGGGTGTGACAAGGCGACGGTGAAGGAGATAGCTCGCAGTGCACAGAATTGAAGAAATAGAACCCAGTAAATTGATTTTCCTTACCTTCCCACGGTTCCCAGCGCACGTAACGTGTCAAGCAATCAGCCGGACGGACAGCTGCAAGGAGTTGGCGTTGCAGAGGCAGGAGACCCACGGAGTCTCGAACTCTCGGGCTCTTCAAAGTTCGCGTCGAAAATCGGGTTGGTCGCGTTCAAGCGCAAGAACGAGGGTCGATGGCAGTCAGAAAGAGAGAGTAATGAAGGAAAGGGAGATGAAGAGCACTGGACAGGGAAGAAGGGGAAGAAGATCATTGATGAGGAGCAGACTCTCGACCGTGACCAGTCAGTGTCAGTCACCACAGCGGTTGGAACCCTGCGCAGCAGCTGGATGGATTCCGTTGGTCAGGGATTATTTGCTTCCACCTAATTGAAACCGATTCCAATCTTCAAAGCGGATACCCCAAGCAGGAGCCTAACTTGTGTCACTTGCACTAGTCGTGTTAGTGCCTGAGGCAGAGTTACAGTTAACTTAACTTAATTAGACTTTTCTAGTGTAGCCTCAGGCAGACAACTTTTTTTCTGGTTTTCTTTTTTCGGTGTTTCTATCTCCCCGCACCACGACTCAACTGACAAGACATAATTGTTCCTCCTATTTTAATTCACAACCTGTACAGATTATCTCTTCGCAATGTCAGGTCAATTAAACAACGCACCCCCCTCTTCCGCCACAGATGCCGTGCTTGTCGCCTCAGAACCTGTCCCTGAGGGGACTCACAAGGTCAGCGGGGTAGACTTTGAGAAGTTCCAGGGCCGTGATATCACAGTCGCTGAGATGGTCGACAATATGAAGTACATGGGCTTCCAGGCCAGTGCTGTGGCCGATGCATCGCGCATCATCAATGAGATGGTACTTCCCTACTGGTCTACGCTGCAATTATATACTCGCTAATCGTCGCTGTCGTCTACAGCGCGCCTATCGTCACCCCGAAACTGGCGACAAAACCACAATCTTTCTCGGTTACACATCCAATCTGATTTCCTCCGGTCTACGTGATACCATCCGCTATCTAGTCCGCAACCGCCACGTTTCTGCCATTGTCACAACTGCCGGCGGAGTTGAAGAGGACTTGATTAAATGCTTGGCTCCCACCTACATGGGCAACTTCACAGCACCCGGCGCTGGCCTTAGAGCCAAGGGCCTTAACCGAATCGGAAACCTTATCGTCCCCAATAGCAATTACTGTGCGTTCGAAGATTGGTTGGTGCCCATCCTAGACAAGATGTTGGAAGAGCAAGAAGCGGCCAACAAGAAGGCCCAGCAGACTGGCAACGAGGAGGATGAACTACACTGGACACCGAGTCGAATCATTGAGCGTCTGGGACACGAAATCAACCACGAGGACTCGGTCCTTTATTGGGCGGCCAAAAACAACATCCCCATATTTTGCCCCGCCCTTACCGACGGCTCGCTAGGTGACATGCTTTATTTTCATACCTTCAAAGCCTCTCCTCTCCGGCTGCGAGTAGACATCGTCGATGACCTGCGTCGAATCAATACTATGGCTGTCCGAGCGGCCCGCGCAGGTATGATTATTCTTGGTGGAGGTGTGGTCAAACATCATATTGCCAACGCTTGTTTGATGCGGAATGGGGCCGAGCACGCAGTATACATCAATACAGCTCAGGAGTTCGACGGTAGCGACGCTGGCGCCCGCCCGGACGAGGCTGTGAGCTGGGGTAAGATCAAGGCAGATGGCCAGTCCGTGAAGGTGTATGCGGAAGCGACAGTTGTGTTCCCACTCATTGTGGCCGCCACGTTCGCGCGGGCAGGTCAATCCTCATCGGATACTGAGCAATCACAAAACTGAGTTAGAATATTGCGCACATTCTCGACTGGAGATGGGACTGGGGCCTCATTGGTACAAGTCAAATGATCATGCTGCATAGCTGCAGTTAGAATCCGTATCATTTTTCGGACAACAGCAAACTGACTCCACCTTTTGGTCGTCCGACCGTTCTCGGCGCACTTGCGAGCCCGAAATTTTTGTTGCGTGGCGAGAAGGATTCCAGAAAGACCCGACGAGGTGGAAACGGAGCGGGGATGCGAACCAAATGAAAGCCCAGGAACAGAATATTCTCTTCAGAGAAGGAGATACACATCCGACCCGAAATTCCGGCGTCTGGAGTGCAGGGCAGAGGAAAAGAGGAGAAGGGGCAAAGTTTCAGGTGGGTTGAGCATTGCGCAGTGGACGAATCACGGATCAGTGGGCGCGTGAAATCGATCGGTTGAGTGGAATGGACCGTGGGTTTGATCGCCGTGGCCTGGATGGGGCTGATAAGACGAATGGCATTTAGTTTGGGTTCCCGAAGCTGTCGCCACGGCCGTCGGAGACAGATGATCAATCCCCAACTAGAGACAAAAGCAAAGATACGTTGGCAGAACGAAGTGGGGGATATCTCTTTTTGGTAGATCCTCCTGCTCACACTGGGCCAGGCGAAATCCAGACAGGCCAGGGGTGGCCCAGGAGGAGACGGTGGCGAGGCAGATACTCGGTACGGATAAGGAATAAGACTTCTTTCAGAGCCTTGCGAACGGGATAAGAAGCAGTGCCCCCGGATAATAACGCTTCCTGACCTTTTGTAGAAGAACACGGAGTAAGCGCAGGGCAGAACCAGCGGTGAGCGTGTCTGATTTGGCTGTGGTACCGCCTCATTCTACAGCCTTGCCTGAGTGCCTGCCTGCCTGCTCTCTCTCTCCCCCCTCCCCATCCTTCAGACCTCACTATCGTTCCGCCGGTCTGTGTTCTTTTTTCCTTCTGTTTATTTTTGCTCCTCTGAGTTTCTTTCATTTTTCGCCGGAGTCCAACCAACTCTCCTTCTTTCGCTATCCCTGCACCGTGCTTTCCAGCCCTTTCACTCGTCAAGTCTGGTGTTCTTCAGAGCGATTCCCCCGGTCTGTGCAGGTTACCCCGTACTGTACACTAAGACGCTTCAGCCCCCCCTGATAAGCGTCTTATCGCACTTCTCGACCACCACTGCCACTCACCACTCTCCATCTTCAGCTTGCTCTGTTCTGCCTGTTGCTCACCTTGGTTTTGCTGCGCCTGCTGCCTTTTTTGCGTGACTCACACTTCCTCGCGACTGCATAATAATTTATTTACTCCTCTCTGCCTGTTACAATTGTTTTTTCTTTGGCTCTGTTGCTTCCATTGTTTGAATTGTTCCGACGTTCTACTGTACCCACCGTTGTTCCGCATACTACACCGTCAACATGGATCCCGCAGTCACAGTTGAACAGTTACCTGTTCCTATTCCTCTCGACACCGATCCTCGTCCTGCCGATCTCACAGATAACAGTGTTGTTTCACTAAATACAACGCCTCAAGAGGCCTCTCAACAACCTACAGAGCCCGTCGTGTCGGAGCCGCCGCCAGCGGTGCCAGAGCCTCAGCAAGAGTCAACGCCTGAGGCTCCTGCGGAGACAACCACCGAGGTTGCTCAATCAACTGAAGCTACCGAGCAGGCCGAAGTTCCTCAAGAAGCCGGCACTCCTCAGCCAACCGAAACACCTCCGCAGACGGAAACCCCACAACAGACCGAAGCGCCTCAAGAGCCGGAGACGCCCCAAGACACAGAAGCACAGGAAACGACACAAGATGCAGATGTACCACAGGAAGAACATGCATACTGGGTGGAAGAGGAAGAGGATACTTCTGCTCCAGACGAGGCTGAGCTGAAGGAAATTGAAACCTCGGACCGCAACCACAGTGCTATCGATCGTAAGTTCTCTCGTTGCTCCCCACTTCCAACATATTCAAACGATTCTAGATGAGTATTGGGAGAAGGACTTCTACCCTATTCTTGATGATCCCGAATATCGCCCGGCGGAGAGGGTTCGTCTCACATGGAAGATCAAGGGTGTACGAGGCACCAAGGAAAACCCTAACCGTGCCAAAATCATACGTTCTCCTCCGGCTTACGCGGGAGGGTATTGGTGGACGATCAAGTTTTTCCCTCGCGGAAACAACGTTGGATCGTTGAGTGTCTACATTGAGTGCTCAGACACCATGCCGAGCCCCGACGGCTCTCTGCCCGAAACGGAGTTCAAAATTGTGCGTGGCCCCGGAGAGAAAGACCAAGAAATGAACGCTCCGGAGTTGGATCTCAAGTTCGACAAAACCGAGGATACCGAAGCTTGGATGGAGATGTTTAAGAACAAGTATCCTTCTGCCGCTAGCCAACAGGAGACAGGCAAGGAGCCTTGGAGAGTGTCGGCGCAGATTGCTGTCATCTGCTACAACCCCGAAGAGCCTCGCACCGGGTGGATGCAGTCGTCTTGCCATCAATTTAACCCACACAACCCCGACTGGGGCTGGACCAATTTCCACGGTCCTTGGGACCAGATTCACCGTCGTCAGCACCTCTACCATCAAGCCTTGCTCCGGAACGACACTTTGGCATTTGGCGCCTATATCCGTATCTTCGATGACCCAACGAAGTCGCTCTGGTGGCACCCTTGCGATGCTGAACCCACCTGGGACAGCCTTGGTCTGACGGGCTATCGCCCACTCGGTGATTCTGTCATCAACCACAGCGCAGATGTTGCTGGACTGGCTTCTTTGCTACATGTGGCTCCGTTCTGCAAGATCATTCAGAGCGTGAATGTCCTAGAGCACCTAACAAACTGTGATATCAAACCGAAGCCGTTGTGCGATGCCCTGCAGAAGTTCCTTTGGCAGCTGCGGCAGCGAGACCAGTCTCTTCAGTACGTCGATACAGATACGATTACAACCACTCTGCGGAATCTCCATGAGGGCTCAAGTGATGTTTGCGAGTTCTGGGAACGTCTGCGTCGCTCTTTGGAGCTGGAGCTGGAGGGCACACCAGCAGCCAAGGAGCTTGCCCAGTTGTTTGACAGCCCCTCGGTTGACACACTTCTCGCAGATGTCCAGAAAGAAGGCGTGAACACGATTCCAAAAGACTACAACTCTCGCATCTGTGTGCCTGCTGACAAGGCTAAAACAACGGGAGAGGCCTTCAAATGGTATCTTGAGGCTAAGCCCGGGCGATGGGCTCTACCTCCGGTCTTGCATCTTGAGCTCAGTCGCCAGACACTGGACAAGGCCGCTCGGCAATGGCGTCTTCTTTACAACAGAGTTGATCTAGATGAGGAGCTTGATCTTTCGCCTCATATTTTGGATGGTCAGTGCGGAAAGTATGCGTTGTACGGATACGTTGTTCACCGTGGCCGTCGGACCTCCGGCAAGTTTTTCAGCATCTTGCGACCAGGTGGTCCCGGCAGTAAGTGGCTGGCTTTCGACGATGGCAGCGACAACCGAGTCGAGTGCTTGACCCAGAAGACAGCGCTCGGTCCGCATCTTGGATTGGAAGCAGGCGAGACCCCAGACCACAAGACCGGCCATGATGTTGCGATTGCTGTCATGTACGTACGTAGCGATGTCGTCAAAGAATTCCTACCTGGCCCTCAGGGACCATGGGAAGTTACCGATGAGCTCAAGGACTACTATGAAACGGGCCAAGTCAGCTCTCCGAAGAAATCCGAGGGTGAGGAGAACAAGGAACAGGATATCCAGGTCGAGGTCTACACTTTGCAGAAGTATGACCAGCTCGGCAGTCTGTTTGACTCTTACGACCTCATGTCTCAAGCCAAGGCAGCGAACAGTGTCATGTACTTGAGCGTTCCACGCTCCACCAACCTTATCGACGTCCGCAAGAAGATTGGACTCTGGGCTTCTACGCAGCAAGAGCGCGAGGTCAGTCCGGAGAATATTCGTCTCTGGCAAATTGGCCATACGCGTGATCGCTGCGGTCCAACCCTTGCACTTCGCCGCGTCTCCGACCTCACTGCTACTGTTGACCTTCCAGTCAACCCTGTCCGCTACTGGCTGCAGATTGTGTCGGATGGTGATGCCAAGTACTTTGCGATGAAAGACCCTGAGGCGCCAATCGCGATCAACTCCAAGCCTGAGGAAGCAATTGTTGAGCAGGCTGCCTCCGAGACGTCTGACGAGGTGCAGACTGTTCCAGCTCAAGAAGGCGCTGAACCCGGCTCGTCCAGCACCGTCGGCCAAAACCCTGTGGACGTTGCTCCTGCCGAACCCATCGTAGCGTCGGAGCAGACTGTCACTCCTGAGCCAAACACTGAGGCCACAGAGTCCCTGGCACCGGCTGCAGTTGAGGTCTCGTCTACCGAGGCACCTGCCAACGACGCAGCACCTGTCGAGGCTGAGCCTGCTGCGCCTGTCGCTGAGGCTGTCAGCACAGTGGAACCTGCGACTACGGAACCAGTTTCTGGAACCGCGGAGAGCCCAGCCGCTGCAACCGAGAATGCAGAGCCAGCTACGGTAGACACTTCGGTGGCTGTGGTCGATGAGAATGATGCCGTCATTGCGGCTATCATTGCAGGCGATGTCCAGCAGCTAGATGAGGAGGTTCAGCCTCCTACACCCCAAGAACAGGAGCCTACCCCATCAGCTCCGGAGGATCAAACGGATGCTCCTGCTGAGCAAGAGCCTGTCCCAAGCACCGAAGAGGTTCCTGTCCCAGAGCCCGAGAAGATTCTGCCCGTTGAGCACGTCTACTACTACATCCAAGTCTTTGACATTGAGTCACAGTCTCTGCGCACCATGGGTTCATTCTTCTCCAAGAAGCACAAGACCATCAAGCGCGCCATTCGTAAGAACCTTGGATGGCCCTCAACGAAGGACTTCCAAGTCTGGCAGCGCGTCGACAACACTGAAATTTTCAGCCTCGCGTCAGCGGAGACCTTCGAGATTGAGGCTCCCGATGGGACTTGCTTCATCGTCGGCGACAAGCTCAACGTCGAGAAGCGCTCCAAGCTCCACGAGCGCGGCCTCTTCGCTAACCCAGACCACCTTGTCCGCTACCTCTGGGCTAACTCCCGCAACCACCCCACCAAGGCCTTCACCGGTAACAAGACCATCGATGCAACGTTCACATCGGACTACTACTCTGGCGATATCATGAAAGGCTACTTCCATGGCCAAGGGAAGCATATCTCTGATTCGGCAGCTACTTATACCGGTGCTTTCGTCCTCGGCAAGCGCCACGGCCAGGGTCTCATGGAGTACCCCACTGGCGATACCTACGATGGTGACTGGTTCGAGAACCAATGCCACGGCCAAGGAACCTTCGTTGAGCGCAAGACCGGCAACAAGTACGTTGGTGGTTACAAGGATGGCAAGCGTCACGGCAAGGGTATCAGCTACTGGGAGGTTGCGGACGAAGAGATGGACCTGTGCCAGATCTGTTTCGGTGAAGAGCAGGACGCCCTCTTTTATGACTGTGGTCATGTCTGTGCCTGTGTGACTTGCGCAAGGCAGGTGGACATCTGCCCTATTTGCAGGAAGAACATCGTGAGCGTTGTCAAGATTTACCGCACGTGAGCAGAAAGTGGCTATCGTGGGATCTACCTTCATTCACTCATTCTCTCTTCCATTCGTTCATTCATTTATCGTTGTTTTATTTTGCGATTGTTTGGTGCAGGTCTCTGGTTGGAGAATATTGGCATAACATTATCATACCCTGGAGCTGGAATTTACGTCCCATACATCACTAGAGTGGTGTCTTTTCTGTTTGAATTGTTTTTATCTTGTGGAAAGATTCGAACTTGTTTTCTAGATCGACATTCTTTGAACAAATTTTGAATTGTTTCTATGCGACATACATGCTCTCAAATACAAGTAGATTCGTAGAACTCCACCATAATATCCTGTGAAATCTTATGATATAAGGACAAAGCCCAGAAACGTTGAACAATGATTACTTTTCATTCACCATGCTAACAAGATGGAACCGAGCCGAACCATGAAACCAATTATTTGCATGCATACATATAGAATAGATATAGTAGAACGGATGTCATAACGCCGGTCTGGAAAAGATGGAATCATCTATTTACTTCCCTTCTTCACTTTCTTCTTCTCCTTCCCCGGACCGCTAGCAGCAGCCTTCTTGTCCTTAACATCTTTCTCCTTCTTTTGCTTGCCGGCCTCTTGATTTGAGAGAGGTGTGGCAGAGGGAGTCTCGGTCTTCTTCTCAGCCTTCTTACTCTTCTTCTCCTTCTTGGACTCTACCTCCTTCTTCTCCTTCTCTTGCGTCTTCTCGGCCTCGGGCTCAGGCGCAGCCTCAGACTTCTTAGCCTTGGCCTTGTCCTTTGAGACCGTTGCCGCCTCTGACTCCGAAGCAGACTCGGTCTTGTCCTTCGGCTTTGGCGCGACGTTCTTCTTAGGTTTATTCAATACACCCTTAGGGTTGAGACCCTTTCTCCTCAGCCGGTTTCGCGTAGCACGGAGCATGCGCTCTTTATCCTCCTCGTCGTCCTCGTCGAAGGCGCTGAAGCCTTCGCCTCTTGAGACTCCTTCCTCGGTGATAGGTGTCTTGTCAACGACTTCGCTGTCCGATCCGTCTGTCGTGGGTGTGGTGGACTTTGTGCGGGTGCCGTTGGCAGCGGCATCCTTCTCGCCGGGCTTCTGAACGGGCGTAGGGCCCGTCTTCTTCAGCTTACAGACGAAGAAACCATCGACGTTCTCACGGTGCGGGAAGTATCGCCTCGTCATGGTCATCTTGTCGTCGAAGTGCTTGCCCATGTAGTTTGTGAATCCCGGTGTTCCGAAGTCTCCCAGCCCCGTGTCAACAAGCTTGACATTGGGGCGCTTCTTAAGGACGTACTGCACGACAGCTTCGTTCTCTTCGACTGTCACAGAACAGGTAGAGTAAACGACGTATCCGCCCGTCTTGGAAGCGTGGTCGACGGAGTCAATAGCGGCGAGGAGAAGCTGGCGCTGCATGTGTGGGATGGCGAGGAAATCACGCTCGTTCTTGTTCGTCTTGACGCCGGGGTCCTTGGAGATAACGCCTGTTCCTGTGCAGGGGGCGTCGAGGAGGACGCGGTCGAAACCGCCCATGGCCTTGGGGAAAGCGGTGCGGGCGTCGAGGTTCGTGACGATTGTGTTCTTGCAGCCGAGACGGTGGATGTTACCGATTAGACCCTTTGCACGGGGCTTGGAGGCATCGTTTGCGATGACGCAGCCTGTGTTGCGCATCAGGGCGGAGATGTATGTTGTTTTACCACCGGGGGCGGAGGCCATATCGAGGACGCGCTCGTTTTCCTGGGGGGCGAGCGCCATGACGGGGAGGAAAGAGGAGGCGGCTTGCAGGATGTAGTGGCCTGCTAGGTACTCGGGTGTAGCACCGAGTGGAACGGCAGACTCAAAAACCTGCAGACCGACCTTGGACCATTTGCCGACGGGTTCGAGGACGACGCCGCGGTTGATGAGGGCTTGGGCGAGGGAGCGGCGGTTTGTGCGGAGTGTGTTTGTGCGGATGACGACCGGGCGGGGGGTCTCGTTGGCTTCGAAGAAGGCGAAGGCTTCCATGGGCGTAAAGAGGTTGAAGAGCTTTTCGGCGAGGAAGGGGGTGTAGCCGTAGTATGTGCAGATGTCGTTGAGGAGCAGCTGGGTGTAGTCCGCGCGAGACTTGCCGGAAGCACCAAGCGTCTTCATATCGCCAAGGATGCGGATCGTTTCGGTGATTCTTGTTCGGAGAAGCTGGAGGTTGGGTGCTAGCCCTTCGCCGTCTGTGCCTGCGAAAACGTCCTGTGCGTCGCCTGCGATGTTCGTTTGCAAAGCGGCCTCTTGCAGTTCAGCCTCGGCTTCCTCTTCTTCCTCTTGTCTCTTCTGGTCCAGTTTCCGTGAGAGACCCTCGATGTTGGCTGCTGTGAGTTGTTCCTCTGCGTCGGACATGTCTTCGTCATCGGAGAACATCGTTTGCCGGGGGTGGTCGTCTTCGTCTGAATCGACAACGGAATCTGAATCCTCATCGCTGCCGAATCCGAATTGTCCC
The DNA here is from genome assembly GCF_047715825.1 of Aspergillus stella-maris. Lineage (NCBI taxonomy): Eukaryota > Fungi > Ascomycota > Eurotiomycetes > Eurotiales > Aspergillaceae > Aspergillus > Aspergillus stella-maris. The sequence continues at coordinate 104,681 of NW_027396864.1, read as the reverse complement.
TCGCCCTGACTATCCATAGACCCCTCACTAACACCATCCAAATCCTCAAACTCGTCCTCATCAAGACCATCACCCTCAAAGTCCGACATATCCTCATCCTCATCCTCGTCCGACTCCGACTCCGGCTCGGGCTGCTTCTTGACAACCTTCTTCTTCTCCTTTCCATTCACAGCAGCGCCATTGGCCTTCGCCTTCCCATTCGTAGCAGGAGCAGCAACAGCCTTACTCTTCTTACTCTTCTTCTCAACAACAGCATCCTCACCATCATCCCGTCTCCGCTTCTTGCCCGCATCCTTCACACTGACATTCTCAGCATCGCCATTCTTGCGTTTCTTGAGCATCGTGATCTTCGACTCATCTAGCGGGGCCGGAGGGCCCTGCTTCTTCATGCGGCGTCCTTTACCCATTGCGAAAAAGTATGTGACGGGGTTTGGCAATTGTTGTTATGCGGCGACTTGGACGGAAGATTTCTATCTTTTTGACTTTTTTTTTTCTGCGCTGGTAGGCGGTCGGGTGTGGCAGTTGGAGATTTTGGTTTGGGCGGTGAAAAGGAGACCAAGAGGCCAGGCACGGGTGGACGGCCCACGCACGGGACTTGGGACGTGTTAATGCCTTGGATTTCAGGCTGCAATATGACCTAGGCCACCAGGCGGATCGGAGCTTCATGGTCGACCGATTGGGTAATGTTGGTTTTTTGCGCGACGTCAAGGTTGTTGTATCACTTTACTTCCTCTTCCTCAATCTACTTCTTTTATTTCCTCTTTCTCCCACTATACCTCGTTCTTTCTGAAAAGGCATACATCAGCGAATAACCACCATGACCGAACTCGCATTCACAAAGACCTTCCTCTCAGCGCTCGATGCCCGCCCCATCAAGCTCCGCGCAGATGCCATCCAAGATCAAGGACAAACGCCTCGTGCGCCTGTACGTGATCTCTCATCCACACAATCTCCCAATCTCATCACTATCGCAACACCCTCGTCCCGATTGACAAGTCACTGATACGTTGAAATAGTACACCCTCCCCCGCAACCTCCCCTCCCGCCCCTCCATGCCCAAGAAACCCCGCTCTGAAGCCACACAAAACGCAAACCCCGGCTCTGCCAAAGCCATCTCCATCACTCTGAAATCAGCTCGAAACCCCGTCCTCGAATTTACTCTCCCCAATGCACCAATCTCCACGACAAGCGTCGCAGACCTCAAGGACGCCGTCCGCGAACGAATTGTCGAAACGGGCTCAGACAATAAGGTTTCAACCGAGAAGATCAAGATCCTCTTCAAGCGGAAGCCCGTTAGCGGGAACGCAAAGACTGTTTCGGAGGTTATGAGTGATGCGAGTGAGGAGGGACTGCTTAGTGGAGGAGGGAGCGTTGAGTTTGGTGTTATGGTTATGGGGGGTGCGAGGGTTGTTGATGCGCCTGAACAGTCTCAAGAGGACGCAAGCGCAGAGAGGAAGGTCAGTGAGGGTGGCGAGACGACGGCTAAGGCTGCCGTTGGGCTCAGTGGTGAAGATGTCCTGCGGACAGAACAGTTCTGGGAGGATTTGCAGGGTTATTTGGAGCAGAGGCTTAAGGATGAGGATGTTGCGAAGCGGATGAGGGGAGTGTTTAAGGGGGCTTGGGAGGGTAGTCGTTAAATTCTCGGTGTTATTCTCCCCATTGGAATTGGTGATACCTGAATACCATTCAATATGACTTATATATCCACTACAGTTATTCGGAACCAGTATCAGTAGATGGGGTTCGTTCAAATGTGGTGATTGGGCACTCAAAATCCGCATCGATATCGTACCAGCCTTCAGAAACAGCAGATATGCCGCGAATAGAGGGATCACATCAAAAGGATAATGGATATAATAGCATACACTCTCCTTGACACATCCCTCATGGACAAGGCCAAAGAACCTAGAGCTAAAGAATAGATTGACACAGAGAGGACAATGACACGAGACAAGACATCTTGGTATACGTAGGCGTTGATAGGTTAAGAGGAAAGAGTACATAATAGAATGGAGGAAACAAGAAAGAAAACATGATAAGGAAGTAAGGGGAAATGATTTATAAGGACATGAATAGTAAGTAGAAAGGAACATATGCCAGGTACTTGGTAATCTGGTTCAGATAGACACCGTTACAAATGCTCAGGTACGAAACGGCCAATCGCTCAATCATTTCATGAGTCCAAAAGGAGAAACATAAGGTGTAATGTAATGAACATGGCGTAAGAACATGAAGAGTATCTGCGGGACATGGTGAGATGGTAGTAGTGGTGGTAGCAAAATCATACATCGATCGATCGACAACGGTCCTGGTCTGTCTGGTATAGCCTTGTAACGTAAGTCTATCGCGAAAACACCTTGACTACCCCGTCGCCGCCGCCGCCGACGACCCACCGGCCATCGCGGCTCCATACGACCGAGCAGACGCCTTCGCCGCGCATCAGGCGGTGGCTTGTGATTTCTTGGGTGCAGCTTCGCTTTTCGAGGTTCCAGAACCGCAGGCTGGCGTCGTGGCCTGCAGACACGAGCTCGCGGCCATCGGGGGAGAGTGAGAGTGACGCGATGGCGGAGGGGTGTGCTAGCATGGTGTAGGTACATTGGCCTGAGAAAGATTAGTTGGCCGAGTTTGATGAATAGGGGATAATACATACCGCTGTTAGCGTCGAAGAAGCGGATATAGCGGTCTTCATAGCCACTGATGACAACACCCTCCGAGCCACTCGAGCCAGTGGCCCCATGTACAACCTCCTCGTCAGCCAATGTTCGGCTTGGGTCAAGACCCGCCGATCCGTCGAAGCCAACAGTAGTTGCAACGACCGAGTTGACACCCGTTGATCGAGTGCCATCATATGTCTCAAGGCTCGCCATGCCCACGATCTCTTCACCGGTTCGCGTGTCGTAGACGAGGATGGAAGCGTCGGTGTAGGAAACGATGAAATTGATACCAGCAAGGGACAACGGACTAATACATGTCGGCGAAGGCGATTCCGTCCGGACAATCTGCCGAACCATTGTGTAATGGAACGGTGTTGTTGTTGCCGTACTAGGCTGCGGTGATGACGGGAAATTTGAGCCGGAAGATATCGAATTAGCACGCCTGCTACCACCTTGGCGGCGGTTGCCAGCTTGTGGTGAGGAAAGCTGTGGCGGCGCACTGACAGCCCAGATGATGATCTTACCATCAGCGGAGCCAGATGCAAGAACAACACGATCGGGTCCTCCGTAATGGCTTGCAGAGTCACCGAATATGGATCCTGCCGTTCCAGGAAGAACACAGAGACCCCAGACAGCATCGGAATGACCATCTAGCGTAGCTTTGGGATCAACCCTACCGCGTTCCCAGACCCGCACACTGGCATCCTGTCCACCTGAGAAAACCCACCCGTCTCCGATAGTGCGACCACCGTTTGAGAAGTTTTGAGACGGAGAGCATGCGGCCAAGGCCGTAACAGCTCCAACGTGCCCGCGGTGCGTGAAATAACTCGTGATATCCAAGTCACTGCTATTCGCCGAGTGACCGAAAGCTCCGTAGCTTGCTGGAATGATCCACCGCTTGATGGTTCCATCATCACTGCATGTGCAAATCTCAGGTTCTGATGGGCTGCCACCGCCAGTAAAGATTACAGATCGGACGACATCAAGGTGTCCTCGTAGAGCGAAACGGACCCGAAAGGAAGAGTCTTGCTTTGGCCCCGCGCCAGTGCCGAGATCTACAGAGCCGTCGCTCTTCCGCCGAGCGCCAGAGCTTTTTCTTCGATGAGAGAGCGATCCAGTCCGTGCGGGCGACTTCTGCCGGACAAAGTTCGCATTGGGAAATGCATCGACATCCGGTCTTTGGGGTATCGACTCGGGAGGGGCTACCTGCTCAGTTGGATCATCAAAGTTCCAGCCATCGGTATCGCCAACATTCTCCTCAGATTGCTGGGGACGTGGCGCCTCCCCGGCTGGAGGTTGCGCATTGTAGCCCTCATACACCTGCCGTTCCACAGCCTCATGACCCCGTACAGAGTTCTCAAGAGTCTGTTTACTGTCATCAAGAGTAGGTAACGGGGACTGTCCTTGCTCCATCATCCGCCTATCAATGTCCCTCGAGGTGGCTGGGAGGTTATACTGGCTAGGGGCGCGGGACAAACTCATATTATCGGGATAATGTCGGACAATAGGTTGGTGATTTTGCATCGGGACTTCTCGTGCCATCATGTTATGGTTGGCCTTCTGCCGTTGCTGCTGAATGTATGCCTCTTCCAAGCCTTGCTGAGACAGCTGCTGGTTGCCATAAACATGGTTCGAGAGCTCGAGCTCAGCGAGATCGGGGGGTGGGTGTGCGGAGGGAATAACGTGATACGCAATTTCCTGCGAGCATTTGGATAGATATAGCCGTGACTTGTCGCGTTCGGTCTCTTGGCGATATTCATTCTGATTCTCAGAGTCGAGGTCCTCGAAGCCTGTTTCTGATTTGGGTCGTGATGCTATAAGAAGATGCGTGAGAAAAAAATTCGCGACTACAACCATGATAAGCTGGGTCCTCACCTTTCAGGGAGTTTATACTCTCCCGAGCAATCTCTTTAGGGTCTCGGAGGTCCTCCACGGTCTCGTTGTTCGTGAGCTTCTTGACCTTCTCACGTTCTTTCTTCAAAGCCGCCTCCAATATCCGAACATGCTTCCCAAGCGACTCATGAAGGCGCTTGTTTGTTCGGACGTCACCCTCGAGTTTGCCTATCCGAGACTTCATCTCCGCGCGCTCGATTTCCCAGGCATTGCGATCTCGTTCGTGTCGGTGCCATTCTGTCTGCAGGAAGCGCATTACACCTAAATTCAAGCAAGCAACGAGCATTAGCGATTGATCCATACGCGATTAAATAGCGACACCAATGTCAGAGGCGCCAAAGATTTACCTTGCAAGGTATATTCCGTCCCCTGAGGGCCGCCGTTCGCATCACCACCGGGACCAACGAACCCTCCACCCCCAGACATGGCGGAGGGAGATTGCCAAGCCATACAATGCGAAGCTGAAGCGACAAGGAATCAATTAAACAGAGGACAACAAGCGTGAAAGTACTCGTAAAAAATCGATGACGTGCGGTGGTGTAGGTGGACGGCTCGGAGTTGATGTTCGCAGCGGTAGCGGTAAGTGTTGTTGTGAGTGAGCGAGCAGCACAGGACGGACGGGCGACAGCGGCAGGGAACGACGGACCCAAGCCGTGCCAGCACCAGCGGGTAAACAACAATGGAGATAGATGCAGAAGCAGGAAGGGCTCGTTTGGAAAGGGGACCAAATGTCGAGCTGGGCTGTTGGAGGCGAAATGAACACTCACTGGACCGAAGCGCGTTTGGAGGACTCTCCTCGCAGCAGTGACCGCCGCCGCTGGCCTCTTGTTGGTTCCGCTGCCGCTCCCGTGATGGTTACCGCCTTTAGCGCTGGGGTTGGCGGTGCTCTTGGTCAGGGGTTCCTCTCCAAAGACTCTGATAACAGATTGCCATCTTTTTGTTTGCTTGTATCCAACTCAGCGACCTGCCAAGCTCGAACACAAAGGTACTATGCAAGAACACAAGCGAAACGTGTCTCAACTTTACGGCCCCGCGAAAACCGGGGTTTCAATAGTGTCTCCCCATCGTGCTACGATCACATGGAACTCCCCTTATGACAACAACCGACAGCTCATCTATCGTCTGCTGTGAAAATTTCATGATTCATAGCGTCTATATCGAACCACCTATTTCTACAAATCTGAGCCTTCCTCGCAGACAACTTCTTCGTCATCCCTTTCTTGTCCGTAGAGCACTTCACACACGCCACCGACAGGGACATCCAGAACCGCGTCCGTTCCTTCGCTCCAGATTTCTCTCCAGTTGACCTTTCGGTTTTGTGGCCCCATGATCTGATAAGAGGTTGCGCCAGCACGCATTTTGGCAGCACCACCCGGTCGCCGTCTACCCTTTCCGTCAATGACCGCCACGTTAGCCACTTCGTCCACGATATTCTCCACGCTGTTCATTGGTAGGGTTAGATACCCCGTATTATAGGAGGCCAAGGCGACGTAGATATAGATAATGGACATCACTAGCCAGGATGGGAAAGCCAAAGACCACCATCTGTTCGGATAATAGTATATTCCAAGTTGGTGTAGGAAGGGAGATGGGAGGTATGACCACAGGATGTAGATGACTGTGAAATATTAGAGCTACTGTTCCGTACTGTGTCAGGGAAAGAATCACTCACGGAATGCTAAAGATGAAGCGAGGTATAAGACGAAGCCATAGTACTCGTAAGTCGGAACCTTAGGGCTGGCTCTAGGAACGGTCGTCGCCCTGCGCGCCGACTTTGCGACAGCTGCTTCCGTGTCATTCGGTGTCTCAACGTCGGAGCTGTCGGGTGTGGTCGGTCGTGAAGTAGTTGTAGAAAAAGGAGGTCGGAGCAGAGATGTGAGCGATGGCGATGGGGGTAATGGAGTAGGAGGCCGGTTATAAAAGGGTGGCGCAAATGCATTGAAGCCATGAAGGGAGCCTGTCGACTGTCGGAAAGGATGATGCATCGCAATGCCGTCTTCCGGCGATTGTTCGTCGTTGGAGTCTGTTGAGGCATCCGAAAATGACTGATCTTCCAATGAATAATGAGAGTGAAAGTCCGCGTCGTCTCCTCCATCCACCCCACGGAGCGGAGAGTCTTCTATATCCTGATCATCTTCTTGCTCGTAGCTAGTACTGTCTTGTGTTTCTGTGGTAGAATCGAGCTCATCGGGCGGTAGAGGAGGGAATGGTTGTTTCTGTTCGTAAGGTGAGACTACCGGGGTAGCATCGGAGTCATCTTGGGTGTAGAGTTCTCCCTTCTGCTCCGAGCTCAGAAGGGACATCTTCTGAGGGACTTCGGAATGGAGGGGTGTCCGCCATGGAGACTGTCAGTGGTCATTCCATTCTAGCTGCCAGGGGAGTAGCCTGTTTCCCAGTTTAGCTCCGCCGCCTCCTTTCTGCCGTCTACCACCGCCCGCTAGGTATCCACTCTCTCTTTGACCCACCCGAGCTCTCTGCCCAGGATAACCTCATCACCTCTTTTGACCTCCATTGCATGTTGACTGTCTCGAACCCCTCATGCGGAGTACGGAGAAACTCAACGGTCGTTGTGGACATTGCGTCGAGGCCATTATCTATGGATGAGGCTATCTTTTCTTAGAGTGGCATCCAGAAAATGATGGTGAATAAGCCTGCCTCTTGACACGACCTTTGGTCAACAATATATATTGTGCTCCATCCTTCATAATCGGCTATATGGGGATTCAGACGATAGGCGCAGGAGGCGTCGACTACTCAATTTCCCAGTATTACGCCACTTTATATGTCATCACATCTGATGCTGCATTTATCTTACCCCCAGAGTTTGCATCATGTTGAAGCATGGTCCATGAACTTCACTCTGAGGACTCGGAATCACCCTCCAATATGCACGAGACTTGGTGACAAAATAAGCAAAGTTGCGATCACTGCGCTCTAAGTGACACAAGACTGATCAATCTCGAGAATTAGCCGTTGCAAATGTCTGGATGATGGATCTCTGCTCAACGAGACCTCACAAATCTTCATATCTCCTACAGCAGACCATCTGCCGACGACCTCGAATTGGCGATCTACTGACGCGTTATCTGCGTTATGATTTCTAGAGCTAAGACCGTGCAGGACATTAAGATTGAGGAGATGCAAGTCACCGGACTGAGCCAGACGTGCAGCAGATTTTTTTTTCTCCCAACCAGCTTCCCTCCATCACAATCCGCACTCCGGCCGTCGCCCCCATTTGACTCTGCTTCCTGCTTCCTGCCTCCTGACTTATGAAACAGATTCAGTGCTTGGACTATAATAGACCAGTGCTCGCGAGTAGGTCCTTCGCACACGACCTTTAGGCGGCGTGGGCTAGGGATAAAGACACAGTTATGCGCGGGATGATTCGATTACTGGCCGGGGAGTGAAGATTCTCTGACCTGGCGATCAAGCTCATTTTCCATCCGTCAAAGCCTGGGTATCGTCATTCCCAGCCCTAAACGAACCTTGAGGACAGGGCACGTAGCCAATCTGGATTCCTTCTTTCATTGACCGACGTTTCGGCAGCACCACCCTAGCCCCTAGTTGCGTCAAAGGTACTTCGGACTTGGGTCTGTGACCAGTCTTGAGTTGCGGAATGCTGCTATCAGGATAACACCTCGAAGAATTTGTCTGACTCCCCGGCACATGGCCTCCCAAACGGTGGGAAACGTTCCTGCAAGGCGTCGTGTTCGTCTTACCACACTGTGGGTTTTGTCGAAGATCGATGATTTAACAAGAACCCAAATTTGCTCTTGAGTACTCAGGCTCGATCCTTCAATCGACTTGAATTACAAATGGTATTCTGTGGCGAGCATTCCAAGCTGAAGTGGAGGACCCCAGCCATCCACTTGATCGGCACTTCCCGTCGGACCCGAGGAACTATTGGGGCTATCCTGTAGTCTATGTACCAGCTAGGCACAGATTAACACTCAGATGATAGACAACTAGGGATCCCTAGCTGCAGATTCCGTGAAATCCCTGTCCAGGAACCTCCCTGGAGGCTGGCACCTGTCCAAGTCGTACTATTGACAAGCGGGTCGGTGCCCCTGGTCCACTGTCACGAACCATGCACGCTTCGCCTTTCCTACAGCGAATCAGATAACTCTGATTTTTGTAATTTCAATCAGCACGGACACTCGAAACCTTGCTCCTCGAATTCTTACAGGAGGAGGTCTTTTCGTCGACCAATCGCTCTTTGTTCGGCCCTACTAGCTGCATGCTCCATCCTCTGTGCGCTATTGATCTTCAAACACGAGTGACAGATCGAACACTGCATGGAATCCTTCATCGTGATTAGAGTGCGCCGCAAGCTCACAATATGTACCTTGGCTCCGCTCCATAATCAGAGACAAGAGATTGTTTCTGCTCTCGATTCCCCCGAGCGGAGAACATGATAGATCTCACCCATAACCACGATGGCAGAACGAGCTTTAATGAACTTTCTTGTGGCACGGCAAGACCTTCTCGTAAGTGCTGCCCTAATACGAGCAACTTGTCGAACACGATTCTAACTATGGCGGGGAACTAGGATCCCAGCAACGATCCCAACGTCGGCTCCTCGAGAGGAAATGCATCGTCAACCACATCTGAGACACTGGGTACCGTTTCTGGTGGGGGAGATTCGACCTCTTTATCATCTCTCTTGTCCACACTGCTCCCGGCCCTGTTGCTTGCTGCAATCTGGTTCTCTATTTTTCTGATCTTCCGTCGAACACAAGTGCGATGGTATGCTCCGAGGAGCCATTTGCCTTGCTGGCACCAGCAGTACGTTTACATCGACCACTGCCGCTGAACTATAGCTAAGCCATCTTCCAATAGTGAAAGAAGCCCACAGCTTCCTAACGGTTGGCTGAACTGGATTGGTGAATTTCTCAAGATCTCCGACGCGCACGTTCTCAATCATCATTCCATGGATGGTTATCTGTTTCTGCGCCTTCTAAGGATGCTATGCGTAATATTTTTCGTTGGTTGTTTGATCACTTGGCCAGTACTTCTCCCTATTCACGCAACAGGTGGCGCGGGGAACACCCAGCTTGACGCCTTGAGCTTCAGCAATGTGAAAAGTATAAGCCGATACTACGCTCATGCCATAATGGCATGCATATATTTCAGTAAGTGCTGCCGAATCAAGTCGTACGCTCCATATCTGACGGCACTAGCCTACGTTTTCTATACTGTTACAAGAGAAAGTGTATTTTACGCAAATCTACGACAGGCGTATCTCAACTCGCCTGCCTATGCCCATCGGATATCGTCAAGAACTGTTCTATTCATGTCGGTTCCCGAAGACTACAAGAATGAGAAGAAGCTACGACAAGTGTTTGGAGATACTATTCGCCGAGTGTGGATAACAGCTGACTGCAAGGAGTTGAATGGAAAGGTTCAGAAGAGAGACGAGCTTGCCCGCCGTTTGGAAAGATTGGAGACCAAACTGATACGATCGGCAAATTCTCTGCGCATGAAGTTCATCAAGGCTGGTACGCTTCCTTGCACCGATTGCGCTGACTGTGAGTCAAGCGGTATAGCAATGTACCACAAGGTCAAACGACCGACTCACCGTCCGAAGATGTTTGGGGAGAAGGTCGACTCAATCCGCTGGCTCCGAGAGGAGCTTGTTAACATCTCCAAAGAAATCGAAGGTCTACAAAAGAGACACCAAAATGGGGAAGCCAAGCTTCTATCTGCCCTTTTTGTTGAGTTCAACTCGCAGTCGGATGCCCAGATAGCGCTGCAGACGCTATCCCACCATCAACCACTCCATATGACTCCTCGGTTCACCGGTATATCTCCTGATGAGGTTGTTTGGTCAGCGCTCAATCTCAGCTGGTGGCAGCGCATTGTAAGGAGATTCCTCGTTCAAGGCGGAATCGCAACAATGATCATATTCTGGTCTATCCCATCCGCTCTTGTCGGGATCATCTCCAATATCTCTTACCTCTCAGGCGAAGTTCCATTTCTCCATTGGATTGACCAGCTTCCAGAGGTAATCAAAGGTGTGATTGCCGGATTACTTCCGGCTGCTGCCCTAGCCATGCTTATGGGACTTGTCCCGCCTATTTGCCGATGTACGCTTCATCCCTTGCTGTTCTCTGACACTACTAACAATCTCCAGTCTGTGCTAAGCGTGCTGGTGTACCCTCTGCGGCTCGAGTTGAGCTTTTCACTCAAACTGCACACTTCTGCTTCCAAGTAATTCAAGTATTCCTAGTCACGACATTGACGTCTGCAGCCTCCGCAGCTACTGCACAGATTATCCAAGACACGCTATCAGCGAAGGACCTCTTGGCCGAGAACTTACCGAAAGCAACCAACTTCTATATCTCGTACTTCCTGCTCCAAGGTCTCTCAATCAGCTCGCTAGCCGTGGTGCAGATTATGAGCGTTCTTGGCTTCAAGTTCATGACCACCTTCTTCGACGGGTCCCCTCGACGCCTGTACGAGCGCTGGGCCGCTCTCAGCGAACTAGGTTGGGGAAACGTCTTCCCTGTCTTCACAAACATGGGCGTGATAGGTACATCTTTTTGTCTCTTCACTTCGGTCTACCCAGAAACTAATACCAACTCACAGCACTAACATACTCCTGCATCGCGCCCTTAATCCTTGGCTTCTGCTTCTTTGGCCTATACCTCGTCTACCAAGCCTACCGCTACAACTTTCTTTTCGTCTACGACATCAAAATCGACACGAAAGGTCTCGTGTACCCGCGCGCCCTCCAGCACCTCCTAACAGGTGTCTACCTCGCAACAATCTGCATGATTGGCCTCTTCGCTATCAAATCGGCCATCGGCCCATTGATAATAATGGTCCTCTTCACAATTCTCTTCGTCCTAGCACACATTTCTCTGAATGACGCATTAACACCGCTAAACTCTTTCCTCCCGCGCACTCTGGACCTCGAAGAAGAACTTCAACAAGCCAAGGAAGAAGAAGCTGCCCTTCTTCAACACACACCGCGCTCTGCCTGGGCCCGAACATTAAAGTGGTTCCACCCCAATCTCTACCGAGACTTCGCGTCGCTCCGCCGAAAAGTCCGCCGCGACCATGTTGAGATTCGGTACTCTGAAGAAGAAAGGAGAAACGCATACTTTGCACCATGCATTACGAGCAAAGCACCTACGATTTGGATTCCGAGGGATAATTGGGGGGTTTCAAGGTGGGAGATTGAGGAGAGTGACCCTGTTATACCGATTACGGATGAGGGCGCGCATTTGGATGAGAAGGGGAAGATCGTTTGGGATAAGTTTGATCCGAACTTGCCGCTTTGGGAGTTGAAGACGCTTTATTAAAGGTGCTGCTGGGTTACAAATGGATGTTTCTATGAGAGATGGATTATGATTATTGTTTGTTATGGGTTTGCAGACGTTATGCAGTTTTGGGAGATGACCGGCTGGCTGGCTAGCTATGAATATGGAATGATGACTGCGGCCCTCATTTCTAGATAAATGACTTGCTGGATGAATTACGTTTGACATGTTCACACATCTACCGATGGATCTTTGCATACTTAAATAACGAATCATAAATTAAGCTCATGGTCAATATGTACACTCGAATAAAAGCCCACGCTGCCCTATTTCCCTACCACATACCCTTCGGTCAATGACCCAACATACAACAAACCATAATCCTATGGCCACAAAGAAACTAAACAGTCAAAGTAAACTCGACCGCGTTCTCAAGCCCGTTGATACGCGGATAGAATTCAAACGTGAACACGCTACTCTCCCCCGCCGCAACAACCGCATCGATAGCCGCACTCGTAATTATTACGTTGTTGGCGTCCCAGTTCCAGTGATTGCTATATGTCTACACACAAACACGAACACAAACCGTCAGCCTATACTCCACAGCAAGGAGACAAACGAAGAGTGAAGAGAGGAGAAGAAAAGAGAGGAAGACACGTACAGCCCTAGCCTGCTGCAGTGGCCCAAGCCACTGCGTCCAGTCATCGAAGAGGTATACCCCGGAAGCAGTAAGGGCCTTTACGGCAGCTGGTTTCTCGATACCGGCCCAGGTGATGGGGATGGAGAGGTCTAAGCCTGACACTGCTGATGCGGAGGCCGATGTTGATGAGAGGACGGGTGTATCCCAGACTACTATCTCGATAATTGGTGAGGAGGCGCCGCCGGAGAAAGTGAGGGTAAGTGTGTCGATTGTTCCGGGGGTCGTGGAAGTGGTATATTTTGATGAGAGGTAGCTTGTTGGAAAGACGATGCTTTTGCCTGAGACGGAGTAGTCGCTTCCACTTGCCAACGCCGTGCCTGAAGAATCAGTGATGGAGGTAAGTGTATTCCCGTTGAACAGATAGGGCAGGGTCTGCTCCGTCACTTCATCGCCTGCTTTATGGAAGATATAAGCGGAAGTCCACTGCTCTGTCGCGCTGGCATCTTCAGTACTATCGGGCAGACTATTACTCGTTCCCTCACTAGTCTCAACGACAATACCGAGGGATGTCGGGTCTCGCCATTGACCAGTAGTCCGATCAAGGTGGTCTGCACCGTTGTCCCAGATGACGGTGGCGATGTTAAATTGGGAAGCAACCTTTTGAAGATGGTCGAAGTACTTCCAGCGGGCTGCGGGCTCGGTGTTCGTGGGCGATGCATCGTATTCACCTAGGATTAGGGGAATGTCTGTGAAGTTGTTGCGGATGAGTTCAAAGTCTGTGGTCAAAGTGTCTTTGTCTGCCTCGGAGCCCCAAATTGTTTTGCCCCTGATTATATGGTAAGTCATTTAAAAAGGAAATTGAGAGGGAGAAAGAGGAACCAGGGCTTACCATGCACTGAAGATAAAGTCATCTGGGGAAGGTGTATCAGCATAATCTTCCTCTATTTGGGCGCACCGATGACTCACAAGGACTATAGTAATGGAACTGAATAGCCCAAGGATTCGTGATACCCTCCGGGACCTCAAACCACTGCGACGTCTTGATACTGTCCTGACCACCTCCCACAAGGTTAACAACACGCTCAGAGTTGAACCCACCGGCATCGGCGATTGCTTGAAGGAATATGCCGTTCAGCTTGTTAATCTCTGCGCCATCTTCAGCGGTGTTTGCAGGTGGTTCGTTGATGGATTCGAAGGCGACTCGACTCGATTTGCAGCCTAAGGTTGTCCCGATCTGGTACCATAGTCTGTAGAACTTTTCTTCGATCAGGGTTAAGTCTGCTCCCGCGACTGTTACGTCGGCCCATTCCCAGGAATCTGAAGAAATGTTCGTTATTCGAGGCTAAAGCGCGGAGCAGGCGTCAAACTAACCATGGTGCACATCCACAATGGCAAAAAAATCGCGCTCGATAATCAGATCAACCACATCAGAGACTCGTTGCAGCCATTCAGGGTCAACGGTCCAGTCAGGGGACTCGGAAATAAAGTGATGAGTCCAGGTTACTAGCAAGGTCAATGATAATATTTTTTTTGGAATCGAGGATAGAGGTCTTTACCTGGAAGGCGAACGCTCTTGAACCACGACTCTTTGATGATATCAAGTGTCGAACCCTCGACAGGGGCATTGTTCCAAGAACCTTCGTCCGGGATAGCATCTAGGGTGTTACCAAGGTTCCATCCGGGGTGCAAATTCGCAACAAATTCTTCTGCGGTGATGGGTTCGAATGTGCCTGAGCATGTAGCCTGCGAATGGGCAGTGCGCAGAAGAGCAAAGAGCCCGAGAGTGGTTAACAATTTCTGCATTTTGGTGTTGATACAGATGGTCTATGTTTTCCTGACACATAGGAGCAACGGAATTCTGGCTGAGATGCCCCGAGTATATAACCCACGAAGGGCAGCTCCGGAGATTGCTCATTCATTGTGCCAGGGTAGTGGCCACTCTGACTCAATGTCCGATTGCAGTTCAACATTTGTGCCAATATGTTGCAGGCGCCGGGGTCTGAAACAGAAAGCGCTGATGTCGAGAGGGACGACATCGTCTTGAACACGGACTGGCGGGCCGTGCTGTATACAGCCGCTCATCAACATTGAGCGAGGCCGTTGATGGTGCCATTCTTCGGTCTTCTGAAGCGCGAAAGTGACCAAGAAGCGCCAACAATAACGAGAACTTCCCGGATATGGTACATTCCTCCAATGGCAATTGAAGTGAGAGGATGATGGAGGCCATGTAATCAAATCATGGTGTTCGGACGACAGAATCCGGGGAATCTGCAGCCGGCAGCGGGGATGTGGGTGATCTTGTGCCTGTTCCTGAATGTCAGTCTGTCAGCGAATAGGATGTTTTAGGAGCCGCTGGGGATATACCCAGATTAATTTCTCAGGAACCCCGCATCTGATTCATATACCTTAGTGTCCTGAGGAATTCGTGATCGGAGGTAAGTTGTGGCCAATGCCGGTCTTGGGCCGTGATGTATTAGGAAAAGCGAAGGGTCGCGGAGAGGCGATTCCTCATCACATGCAGATAACGTGATTCGGGCCTGTTCGCCTTATGCTTCGAATGTATACCAAGAAGTAGAGCGATTATGAGTGGAACATGCAGCAATGGAGTAAGTCAGTAATCGGATAAATCATGGGTAGGTAGCTAAGATACATTAGATGCGCCAAACGCTAGGCGACTATATGAGCCGTACATCAATAAAATCATGCATGATCGTTACGTCGTCAAAAAAACCGTAGAGGTGTGCCAATGAGATGAAGTCGTTCAAAAGACCAACATGAGCCACCCAATTATGTGTTTACATGACTATACAGTCCCTGTCCCTTTCCCTGTCCCTATTCCTGTCCCTGCCGCGATCCGGCATTTGATCAAACCTGGTGAACTGATTCCTTTGGTACGGAACTCGCGGGGGCCGGTCCACAAAATTGGGGCTGCGTTCCTCGGGAGTGTATACTGGGCTCTTGGCTGCTTGTTCGTAAGACGGAGGTGGGCCGTCTTCAGGGCCGTCATGCGCCGGGCCACTAGGTCGAAGGTGGGATTGGGAATAGTGACCGTATGACTGACGCTGTGGGCGGTTTGCAGTAGGACTGCTCGTGCTGACACCGAGATTGGCTGCACTTTGCGAGCGGGCGCGGGCGGGCCCAGATCCTGATCCTGATCCGCGCTCGGGTTGTCGTTGCTCTTCCTCTTGGTATTGAAGGGAGAGAGCATATGCATAGTCTGCATCTGCTTGCTCTTGGGCAGAGAGAATAGGTGGCGGCTGCGGGCCGATGTTACTCGATGTTCGTGGCCCTGAGGGGTCGGAAACGGGTTGAGATGCATTGTGGCTGACAAGCCTGAAGTCGCCCGCATAGAAACCAGCATTGGATCCGTTCACGTCGACAAGGCTCTCCCATACAACTTCTGCATGGTTGGAATAACCAGCATCGGTAACGAGCGTGAATAGTTGTTGAAGCTGCGGGTGTTTGTACAGAGTGGAGAAATGATCGTTGCGGAAAAGAATCGAGAAGGTTCCCGGTTGCATGTTTCTAGTCAATCGTTCGAGACCAAATGCGCTAAGCTGTGTCGCATTTTCGACCTCCGTGAAATGCTGGATAGCTTGTATATCAGCCATGACCCTTTCTTCTTCCGTAGTCAGACTTGTGCCCTGGAAAACTTGGTCTTCCAGTTCCTGCTTGCGGAAAGGGAGGAGTTGGATATCTTCATAATGCTGGCCAATACGTTCCAATGCTGCGTTGACATCTGTTGATGGTGCTGCAATCCACCCGTGGACAAGAGGAATTCCAAAGGTGCTGTAAAATTTGATGTCTTCCGCCTGAAGGAATGTGCCGGCTACGTCGTCCGGATCCTGGTCTAGTCAGCGGTAAATCTCTTGAATGAATTACTGTTCAACATACCGAAGTGAGTCGTGGGTTGACATTCATTCCCGTATGCAACATGGTCAAAAACCGACTCAGAGCCTCGATATCCGGAAGCTCATCATCCGGTCCCAGGCGTGTTGTCAGTTCGTCAAACAACGCCTGGATCAAAAGCCCCAATGAAATTTGCTCTCTAGTTCGTAGAGCCCTGACAATGGGGGGCTGAGTGGCAAAGCCTGCGGCGCGTAGGATAAGAGCGTTCACCAGCGCTAGAAGCGGACATGGACCGTTCTTGTTCTGAACCAACATCGGCGACTCGCGTAGTGTTCCTGTGACGTCTTTCCAGTTTATGTGCCGAATCGCGTAAGTCTCCGCACGCTTCTCCTGCTGCTGCGCGGCGTCGTCGGGCGTTGGTGGGACTTGGCGTTGCTGGGAAGGCGCAGCTAACCCAGGAGCCTGACTGGGTCCTTGCGTGGATGTGGTATCTTCTGACACATGTTGAAGCGCAGCCGGGCGACCGAAGCCTTGGATGGTAGTCGCTTCGGTGGTGGGCTCCGCAGCTTGCCTAGATGAGACTTGAGTTGGAGATTCATCAAAGTCGATCAGAACGTGCGACGACCCGGTGGTAGCGGTGGAAAGAGTTCCTGGTGTGCTGATGGCGGGATTTGTTGCTTGTTCAGTTGGACGCTGAGGCAGCGGAGGTTTTGCTTCATCAAAGAAAGTCTGAGCGTCATGGGGTTCGGTGGATGTAACACCTGTTTGTTGGCTGCTCATTCCTACTCCTTGACTTTGGCTGGACTCGTTAGCCCAAGGCGACTCGGATTCTAGTTGTTGATCGAGAAGCGATAATCGAGCGGTCATTGGTATATAGCCCTCATCTGAGCAGATTAGCATGCTAAACCTTAGAATGAATTGGTGAAAATTACCTTGTCCTAATCCGCTGCCTGCTCCGTCCCTGGAGACAGAAGAGGCACGAGAGTTTCTATCTTCCCAAGCATTGCTCTCATGTGACGACGGTCTCAAAAACGGATTGTTTGATTGTAGCTGAACGGGTGAAGGAGCGATATGTTCCCAGTCAGAGGTGTCTGCGGGCCCTTGGGTGGTCGGAGATACATTTGCAGCCATCCTGCGTTGAGTCCCCTCGAGAACGATCGGAGGTACTCGGTCTCCCCTTCTATTATCTGCGGCATCTTCATGTTGAGGATCATCATTTGTGCCCGACTGTGACAGATCATGCCTCGGACTCTGGTTCGGATTCTCCACGAGCTCGTCTGCCCACGGATTCGGGGTGTCGGTGGACGAGGTCCGAATCGGAGACCTCTGCGCCTGCTCCAAGGACATCAAATCGAATGCTGGTGACGTATTCAGGTCGGGAGAGAAGATGGAGTCCTGGGATGGAATGCGGCGAGGATGTGGGGAGCTCTGAGCTCTGCTGGGGCGGGTCAAGCGCTTTGTAGGAGATGGCGAGGAAACGGATGCGGATGTCGGGGATGTTCTCGAGATCTGATGACGAGGTTCGAAGCGGGCATTCCCTTGACTGAGATTGTGAAGGTGCGGAGGAGCTCGTTTGCGCAGGACCATGAAGGCAGATTCAGTAGTCTAGAGAAGAGACGCCCAACGGTTCTCGCGGGCGCGCCGGGCAATGGGAGGATGAAACGCTGGGCACGCTGCACAACCAATAAGACAAATTCAATAGTCGCTGTAATGCGGCTCAGCCAGTGCAACTAATCAAGAGAATTGTCACTAAAACGAAGCGGATAATGAGCTAACTGAAGATGTTCACTTGTTGCGACTGGCGAGAGGCTGGCGCATACGTAACCGGAGGCTTAGAGTGGGAGTAGATTGTAGTCGGCGAGTAAGGCTGAAGTACAGCGGCACTAGAGACAAGTGGTTCTTATATGTGCCATGCCGCTTGCTGCCCCTTGCCGGTCTTGGAGAGGAAAACAGAAGAGCCCGAATATTCAATCAATAGATCCAAGCATATATACGTCAATCCATTAGATCGGTCAGATAGCAGGCACCCAGATTCCAGCAATCGCAAGCTTGCTCCATTGGCTGTGGGTCTCTCTTGTAAGCTGACTCTTGTGGACGTGGCACAATATTCCTCTTACCATCCGTATGGATATCCCCGGGGCAATTTGGCTGCCTGGCTGGCAAATTGGGTATTGTAATCGTACTGTACGGTAAATGTGAGCCACTCTATTAGCCACACTCCCCGCCTGCCTGTGCCACAGCGGATCTAGCATGTGACGGTTCGGACTATCCTATATCCGTGCACTTAGGTAAGCTCTCACTTATCGGAAGCTCTAGTGGTCTGTGCGCTATCGCAAAGAAAAAAGTCAAAGGAAAGGCAGTTGCTCGACGCATGATCTAGAAACCCTTAGGACTCGATTGCGTCTATCTAGGGTTCTAATCGGATTCATCATGTCGACCTCAATTCGCGCAAACCAGTTTATCATCCTCCGACTCCCTTCCGATACGACAAAAATCCAAAAGGTCGTTCCCAACACGTATGTACCCTCGTGCTCTACTTCTCAATGCGATGTATTAATTCTTGGTATAGATTAGTGAACTGCGGCAAGTTCGGCTCCTTTCCAGCAAACCAGATTATCGGTCGTCCGTTCTACTCAACATACGAGATCCTCGAATCCCCAGGCGATACCCGGCTACGCATTGTCCCCGCCGCGGAGATCCACGCCGAGTCATTAATAACCGAAGGCGAGGGTGATGACGACGTCGAAGTAAATGAGGAGGGTCTCCCCGTACGCACGAATCGCGAAACTGTCGACGATGCATCAACGCAGAAGTTAACGCTCGAGGAGATCGAGGCGCTGAAGAAGGAATCGACAGGCGCAGGGAGGGAAATCATTGCGAAGATACTGGAGTCGCATTCTACTATCGACCAAAAGACGGCATTTTCTCTGGCGAAGTACACATTGCGGAAGCAGAAGAAGTATATGAAGCGCTTCACGCCGTTTCCGATGGATGTCAGCAGCCTTACGACCTATATGTTAGAGAACAAGGATAATGCGCAGAAGACGTTCGAGCTGCGTGATGAGCTGATGGGGTTGATCGTTAGTTGGGGGAATGTGCATCATGGCGGCGATGCGTCAGTACAGGCCGCTTTGCCCAAGCCCAACGGTCGGTATCTCGTGGTGGATGAAACAGGTGGACTGGTGGTCGCGGCCATGGCCGAACGAATGGGCATCTTATATCCCTTCGAAGATGACGAACAAGAACTCGAAGCCGACGACAAAGAAACCGGCACATCAAATCAAGACGAACCCCAAACAGAAGAATCCTCACCAAACCCTCTCCATCGCCCCAACCGCCCCGGCCTAATGTCCGCCACCGGAAACACCATCACAGTTCTCCACGCAAACAAACAACCCAACACCTCTCTCCTCAAATACTTCAATTACGACTTCAACGTTCCCGATGAGAACCACTCGCTCTACACAAACCTTAAAGCCGTGTCATGGCTCCAACTCCTCAACCCAAAAGCAGACCCCATCTACGCCGAGGAGCCACCGCTCATCTCTGAGGAAGAGCTCGCAACCATGAAGACAAATAAACGCGGCACATACCACCGCAAGCGCAACAGATGGGCTCGCACGCAAGCAGTCGTCGACGAGGTCCGGGCTGGGGGGTACGATGGTCTCGTCGTTGCAACACTCATGGACCCGGATAGCGTCCTTAAGCACACCGTCCCTCTCCTCCGCGGCTCCGCTTCAGTGGTCGTCTACTCACCAACCATCGAATCGCTGGTAAACCTCTCGGATCTGTACAGCACAGGCCGGAAAACAACATACATCAACAAAAAGCGGGATCTCGATGAAGCGAACGGCCCCGTTTCGAACGGAGGTGAACACCCTGAACTCGCCGCCGAGTTCTCACTCAACCCGACTCTTCTCCTTGCACCTACGCTTGAAACAGTGCGTGTGAGACCCTGGCAGGTCCTCCCTGGCCGTACGCATCCTATGATGTCTGGAAGGGGAGGCGCAGAGGGGTACGTGTTTCATGGGATTAGGGTACTTCCTTCCACTGGGTTCATTCAGGCTGCTGGGAACCCGAGTCGGAAGAAGAGAAAACTTGAGAGTGAGAGGGAGAAGGTGACTGTTATGGCGACGGCGACGCCTGATAGTAGTGGGGATGTCGAGATGAAGACGTGAGCGGTTAGACATATATCAAGAACAAAAGTACTGTACGAGTTCTCTGTTGACTTTGGATAAAGCTGTAGCCTTTACTCAGCGTATCCTGTATTGTTCTATTTGTATAAGAGGTGTGATACTGTCGGTTGAGAAGTTATATACCATTCGAAGGAATCTGAACTAGAGAACAAGCGCAATTCCCCACGCTAGCTGAGGTACGAAACAAAGCCAAGTCTATCCACCCTAGAAGCTCTTGCCCATGAACTTTCTCTTTGTGAAACTCAGCCAGAACTGTCACACCGTTAGCTTTTGCTCTCCTACTTTCCAGAAACAGATGTTAAAGGGAGAGAAGTAAGCCTACCTTCGAAGGACCAACACCACCAGGGTATAACCTCGCAATCAACCGAATCGCAATCTCCTGCCGCACTTGGGAGAGATACCTGCCAGCCAACCTATTAGCACACACTCTCACACCAATGTAGTCTACCTAAGGAGTTCAAACGCACTGTCTCAAAGTCTCAGCATCCTGCCTATCCCTCGGCGGCTCGAAAGCCTGGTTGAGCGGGAACGACGCATCACCAGGGATAGCAAAGCTGTCGAGCGCAACATTGTTCAGCGCCTTCTCCGCCTCCCTCTGGGTCATAGCTGGCTTAACCTTCCCCAGGCACTCCGTGATGAACAGCGTGCCGTAGATGAGCATGCGATCGGCGGGCCCATTGATCTCGAAGTTGCGGAAGAGTACGTTCGCGCGGAAGAGCGAGAGGATCTCGTCTACGCAGTCGTAGGACTCGTTGTCGGGTTGCACGTCTATGCTGTCGGCGCCGGGGGGGAGGATGGGGAGTGTGTATGCGGGGCCGCGGGTGCGGGTGCGGAGGGGGAGGACTGGGAAGTTTCCTGCTCACAGAGACATGGATTAGATTGTTGACAGATTTCTGATTTTTGAGATCGATTTCATTGGGAGTTTGAGAGGTACTGGGAGGGGTTCTGCGCTCGTACCTATTACGGGGACGTCCCGGTCCTCAAGGAAGATGGAGTGGTAGGCCTGGTTGAGGTTAGGAGCTGATGTTGTGGTTGTGGAAGGAGCACTCGAAAAGAACATGCCCATTCGAGAGCAACATACCGGCATATTGAAAGTAAAGTCGAAGCAATTCAATGCCTAGACTTGTACGTATAGAAAGTAGAGAGTGTCGGCGAGTGTTGATGGCGGGCGGAGCTGCTACCTAGCGGGAGGTCGCATGTCATCACCGCCCGAGCAACAGTGGCAGAGCGGGCGGAAGCTGGTGCCTCAGGCTTTAATTGAAATGGGGCTCCGCAGATTTTCCGGTCCCGAACCTCTTTACGCGCTCCTACGGTTTGACGCGTCGAGCTTCAGAGGAGCTGCTGCACCGTGGATTTACGCTCTATATCGGTGAATTGGTGTCATTGTCGTGTGGATATTGATATCAGGCACATCTAAAACAACATCATGTCAGACTACGAGGACAATATGGACGTAGATGCTCCAGCATCCAAGAACGTCCAATTCAGCTCCGATAACACCGGTGGAAAGTACAAGAGAGCTGCAGCGGATTTACCAGTTGAGGCTCAAGATAACTTGCCTTGGTAAAAGACATTTGACTTTGATTCCGAATGTGGCTAACAGAAACTAGGGTGGAGAAATACCGACCAAATTCGCTTGATGATGTCTCCGGCCACAAAGATATCCTAGCTACGATCAACCGATTCGTTGAAGCAAATGTATGCGACTCGCCATGCTGCTCGAAGACCAAGCGCTAACTACTCTCAGCAATTGCCACATCTCCTCCTCTACGGCCCGCCCGGTACGGGTAAAACATCCACAATTCTTGCACTGGCTCGACGGATATACGGCGAGAAGAACATGCGCCAGATGGTGCTCGAACTCAATGCTAGTGACGACAGAGGTATCGAAGTTGTTCGAGAACAAATCAAGACGTTTGCAAGTGAGTAGTCCTGCGCTTATGCATTGCAAGGAGACTGACCCGATGCTTCTCCAGGCACAAAACAGATCTTCTCAATGGCACCGTCCGCCACCGGCAAGTCGTCGCTCGCTTCTTTCAAACTGATCATCCTTGACGAGGCCGACGCCATGACAGCCACCGCGCAGATGGCTCTCCGACGAATTATGGAAAAGTATACCGCCAACACGCGGTTTTGTATCATTGCCAACTATACACACAAGCTCTCGCCTGCCCTGCTCTCGCGATGTACTCGGTTCCGCTTTAGCCCGCTAAAGGAGCAAGATATCAGGGTTTTGGTTGATCAGGTAGTTGAGAAGGAAGATGTGCGCATCCAGTTGGATGCTATCGATAGCTTGGTCACTTTGAGCCGCGGTGACATGCGTCGTGCCTTGAACGTTCTGCAGGCCTGCCATGCAAGCAGTAAGTACTTCCTGGCTTTTTCTCTGAGCTTGTTTACCAACGTTTCCAGGCAAACCACTTCCTATAAAGAATGCGCCCAAAGACCATCCCGCTCCCGAGCCCGAAACCATCACGAACGAGACGATTTACGACTGCATTGCCGCACCTCACCCAGCGGATATCCAGCAGATAATGACCACACTTCTTGCCACCAGCGATGTCACATCATGCCTTAACACGCTGAACACGCTAAAGATGAATAAAGGCATCGCTTTAGCGGATATTCTTGCCGCACTGGGAGAACAGCTGCAGCGGCTCGAAGTGCCGGCACAGACTAGGATTACTTGGCTTGAAGGGCTTGCCGAGATCGAATGGCGTCTATCCGCTGGCGGATCAGAGACCGTTCAGACTGGTGGGTTAGTAGGAGTTGTTCGAAATGGGTGTGAATTAATGGGAGATAAAGGTGTAGCGGTATAGCTACTCGGCCATTAATGAATAATTCGATGTCCACCAATCCTTCTTTTTTCTACAATGCAACAAGAATAACTGTCTATTGTCGAGAGTGGGAGGCCGAAGTTCGGCAGCATTAAGCAGATAAGAGTGGGGTTGGCAATGCTCTCTCTGGCCGGAGATTATCAGATTGGTCTTGGCTGCATCCATGCCAAGACGATAGGCGTGTCAAGCAACCGACAAGCAAACTGATACTCAAGTAACAACCTCTTTTTGCGCCTCTCACGGGAGTCTCTTAGTTCACCTGACACGGCGCCGGGCGATGGTGCCGTTTCCGGACGGACTTGCCCGATGACTGAAGGAAGACCAGCAAGAGACTGCAGAATCAGGGCCTAGCTTCCTCCAGACCTGCGTCCCCATCGGAATTCAGATCCACGGTCCAATGGCGGTCTTTATCTGTATCTCCAATGCAACTCATTAGCTAACTCTTTTCTCCAATTCCTTCCTGCAGCCCCCGCACCATTGCATGCAGTCCCCCGTGTGGTATACTAGCACCCGTCAGTCCCTTGGGCCTCCGCGGACACTGCATGAAGAAGGGCGTGCAATTGTACCCGAGGAGAAAGTCGGAATTCCAGTCCAAGGAAATATTGGCTAACCCCACCTCATGCCCTTCTAAGCCAAAGCCAGATTGAGTTCAGTCATTCAAGCCATGGATGTAATTGACCATGACAGCGGGAGGGCATCCCGCAAGCATTTAAAGGCTGTCCTCCCACCCTCTCTTCCAGACTGACTTGCTCATTTTGGCTCAATCCCCCCCCCCCCAATTGTCATTATGCGTTCTTCCCTACAGCTTCTGGCCCTCTCGGCCACTGTTGCTCAGGTCTCCGCCGAGAAGGTCATTGGCGCCTATATCTTCGCGCGCCATGGTGACCGCACAGCCAAGATCCTCAAGAACACCCAACTCACTGACTTAGGCTACAGCCAGGTCTACCTGACCGGGTCTGCCTACCACGACCGCTACATCAACTCTTCCTCCTCGCAGTATATTGACGGCATCAGCTCGGATGTCGTTGACCTCGACCAGATTACTGCGTCAGCGCCAGCCGACGCTGTCCTTCAGAACTCTGCCACTGGTTTCCTCCAGGGTGTTTACCCTCCAGTAGGCACATTGGCCAGCCAGGACCTAGCCAACGGCTCAACAGTCGAGTCGCCATTGAATGGCTATCAACTCATCCCTCTGTCACTGATCGACTCCGGCGCAAGCAGCGAAGACAGCACCTGGCTGCAAGGGACAACAGACTGCGACAACGCCCTCGTCTCCAGCGACAGCTACTACAGCTCCGACTTATACAACTCTCTCCTCGAATCAACCCGGGACTTCTACACCTCTCTAGCCCCCCTCATCAACACCTCTTTCTCTGCTGAAGAAATGAGCTTTAAAAATGCCTACGCTATCTACGACTACCTCAACGTCGGCTACATCCACAACACCACCAAAACCCCCACAGACTCTCAACTCAAGCAAGCCTTCCTCCTCGCCAACATCGAGCAGTACAACCTCGCCTACAACAACACCGACACCATCCGCGCCGTCGCAGGCCAAACCCTCGCAGCTGAAATGCTCATGGGTCTCAACGAAACCATCTCATCCGGCGGCGACGTAAAGCTGCACATTGAATTTGGCTCCTACGGTACATTCTTGTCGTACTTCGGTCTCGCGCAACTTCCCTCTGCAAACCCCGACTTCGAGGGTATCCCCGACTACGCATCCTCCATGGTCTGGGAACTTGTCACGAACTCAACAAGTGAATCTTTCCCCTCTACCGATGAGATCAGTGTGCGCTTTGCCTTCCACAACGGTACATTGTCTGGCTCCGATAGCACGCCAGTCCCGTACGCGCTCTACGGACAAGAAAGCGCCTCTATCCCCTGGGATACCTTCGTCGAACAAACGAAGAAAATCGCAATCGTGGACACACAGCAATGGTGCGACGTCTGCGGAAACACAGATGGGCAGTGCGCTTCTTCTTCATCTAACGGCGGCTCGGATACCGATGCCAACTCTGCGTCGACTGACTCAACGTCTGGTAACGATGGTGGTATCTCCAAGGCTGTGGCTGGTGTTATTGGTGCTATGGTTACGCTGGCTGCTATTCTGGGTCTTGAGGCTCTGTTCCTCTTGCTTGGACCTTTCCGCCTCTCGAAGAAGGGGGCTGGTGCGGCTGGTGCTGCTGCGGCGGCGGAGACTGCTGAGAATAAGGCTACTGAGCCGGTTGTTTAGATGAACCTTTGTGTGGTAGGGGTTTGGGATGGATGTAATGGGTATGGCAACTATGATTCGATATCATGATGATAGGTTACAAATGATAAAAAGAATGAATTATGACAAGCAAGTATTCCGTGTTCCATTTTAAATAGCAAATGACTGAGTAGCAAGTAAACAGCCTCCAGTGAATTCCTTACAACCATACTCATCATTCATCAGATTCCAAGTGGGATCTTAATCCAGACCCTAGTCCTAATCCAAAAACACCAACTCTCCATCTCGATTACTAAACCTCTCATCCAACGTAATCCAATCTCTACGCCAACCACCCTTTCCATCCGCAAGTTCCGCCTCAAGGACCTTTCCACCCTCCAGCAAGCGGACATTCCTCGCCGAGGCCCCGAAGTTGCCGTTCCGGCGCCACTTGAAGTGGCCCCATTCGTTTGTGAGGGCACTGCTCAGCGGGATCCGGGACTCATTCTTGTGTCCGGAGATCGTGACGCAGATAGCTACAAGCTCGTTGTTGGCGTGGAGGGAGATATTGTGAGATGAGTGCGAGAAGTTGCCTCTGTGTTTTTTGGGAGCGGGAGCCCGAGCCGGAGCTGGAGCCGGAGCTGGAACTGGTTTGGGTTTATGCTTGTGCTCTTCCTTCTCGGAATCTGAGTCCGATGAAGAAGATGAAGATGAAGAAGAGGATGAGTCGCGACGATGGAAGCCCCATTTTGACTTCTTCTCTTTCTTTTCCTTCTTTTCTTTCTTCTCGGGCTTGTTGTGGGCCTTCAGCGCGTCTTCTGCAAGGGATCCTGCGATAGCTCCACCGATTGTACCGAGTACACCGTGGTGGACTTGGTGTCCGGCGTAGGCACCTGCTGCACCGCCAGCTAGGGCTCCGAGGGCGCCACGCTCGTTGGGGTCTTGTGTCTCGGACTCGGCTCCAGCTTGAGAGGCTGCAGAGTAAGTGCCCTCTGTGGGATACTGATATCCCTGCTGAGGCGGGTAACCATAGTTGTACTGGTATGGGGGCTGTCCTGGTGGTGGCGAGACAGGGTGCTGGTAGTATGGCGGGGGAGGCTGTTGCTGGTATGCTTGGTATCCGCCGTAGTAGCTCTCAGGAGGGTTCTGGTAGCCGCCTGGACCTGGAACTGAATACAGTGATGTATGTCCAACATGCGGTACTTGCTCTGGGTGGTAGGCAGCGTATGGCGCTGGGCTCTGGCTGTGGCTGCCATCGCCGGGATACTTGGGGTCGTTGTAGTATTCCTCTGAAGACATGGTGACTGTGTCTGTGAATGGCGAAGTTTGAGAAAGAGAAGCTTCTGACCCTGTCCAAGAGAAGTAGAGGAGACTTGGGTCTACAAACCGGCCAAGAAGTGCGGCTGAGCTGTGGATTTTGTACCCGGGGGACTGAAAAGCTTAGTCTCAAAGAGGAAGGTGGCCCTGATTCTCGGCCCCAGTCCATCGTGGCTGTGCGGTATTGCTCCCCTCCTTAGGGCTGACTGCACCGCCACGATATGCGATAGCTTGTTGACTCCTGGCCGTTCGTTCGCTGGGGGTTGGAAGTTGTGGAGGAGCTGGGGCTGGCGAATTCTTGCTTGAGTGTGGGCAGATCGATTGAGCTCGGATCCCTGGTTTGAAGTTTCACCAATAGATCTGGGATTTCGCTAATCTGAACCAGGCTCCAATATTTTCAAGTCTCTGTATGAATAAGGTGGTGTCATAATATGCGCACGGTGCATCCTCTCGTTGTGGCTTACTCGGCCGCTGGTCAATTCAGAAAGATCAGTCGAAGTTTATTGTAAAAATCCAGAACTGCATCAGCCACACCATCATACAGAGAGTGCGTCCAGCCAGTGGTTCAAGCAACTGGAAAATCCCGAGGTGCACCTTCCTCCTTAATAGCGTTAAACAATTCTGGAAGGAATGGCCCTGCTTTCATAGACTAGGAAGGGGCGACTTCCATAGCGCCTTCCTTTAGAGCCCTCTCTTCAAGAACGGAAGGAATGACCTTACGCCTTGCGGTTCAGAAATATGAAGGTACGCTCATTTGCGGCAGCTTTGGACGCTTGCCCACTGTAGACTTGTATGTAATATCTTCTTGCTCTACGGGGGCTGTTTTATACATTTGATCTGGATCTGCAGCGGCGCAGGCGATCTATAAAATGCTTGGCCTCGGCTCGTGACGTGCCCGACGCGGCGAACAATTCTTCCCCGAACAGCTTCACCACTTCAACCTTTCGCCCTCTCACCACTCCCCTCATCCCGCAGGTCCACTGTCTAAACGGACTCTGCACCTTGCCATCTATTCTCCATTCAATACATTGGGCGTGAAATTTGCGTCGCGGACCTCGTTAATAGGCCTCGCTGAGAGCTCGTTCGCGCTCCAAGCTCGAGTTTACTTTCTCAAGCGTCCTTCCTACTTCGCAGTCGCTTCCATCGCCTCATAACTCCTCAATCTTCGCAGAATGTCCGCCCATTATGCCACCGAGCCAGCGCCCACTGCGTCCGCAACGCTAAACACAACATTCGGTCCGCTGCACATTGCTCTCTTCGCGAAGCAAACGCCGCTAACATGTCGCAACTTCCTTCAACACTGCATGGACAACTACTACGCCGGTACGATATTCCACCGTATTGTCCCCGAATTCATCATCCAAGGCGGTGATCCAACGGGCACCGGCTCTGGCGGAACCTCCATCTACGAATACCCGGAGTTTGAGTACGATCCCGACGCGCGCGATCCGAATGAAAAGGTTGTTTTGCGAGATGAGCTGCATAGCCGACTGCGGTATAACCGGCGGGGATTGGTTGGTATGGCGAAGAGTGAGGATGGCACGTACGGAAGTCAGTTCTTCATTACGCTAGCCAATACAGAGCGCGAATTGAACGGGCAGTGTACGCTTTTTGGACGAATTGAAGGAGACTCGCTGTATAATATGTTGAAGATTGCGGATGCAGAGAGGGTGGAGGGAACGGAGAGACCGGTATACCCCGTTAAGATCACATCTTGTGAAGTGGGTGACCTGGGACCGTTCGTTGATAAGGTCAAGAAACGGCAGATTGTTGCTACGGGGCCCAAGACTGAGGAGAAACCGGCAGCTAAGAAGAAAAAGAAGGGCAAGCCTGGGAAAGCTCTGTTGAGCTTTGGAGGAGACGATGAGGAGGGCGAAGAGGACATGCCCATTCGCCCTGCGAAGCCGAAGTTCAATCCCACACTGGTCACCGATGCAGGACTTTCGGAGAAGGAGCCATCTACAAAGTCGTCGCAGCCGCGCAAACGCCCGCGATCTCCATCACCCAAACCGCAACGCCAACCATCTCCTTCATTAAAGGACCGTCCGAAGTCTCCAGACCACGCGAACCAGCTCCCATTGCCAGACCCCGAATCTCCTGCTCGCTCTCCTTCACCACCTCGCCAGTCATTCCTGTCACGAACCAACGCCGAAATAGAGAACCTCAAAGCGTCTATGCGCCGTACCAACGCCCCAGCTGCAGATTCGAAACCCAAATCCGCGCTTGAAGCAATGATCCCCGAGACGGCCATCCGCGGGCGCAGACGGCCACCGCCTGGAACTGCAGCCGCCGCAAGCTCTACGGCAACCGGCATAACGGGTTTTAGTAGCACAAACAGTGCAGAAGCCGATGCTCTAAAAATGTTTAACGCATTTAAGGCTCAGCTCGAGGGCTCCGACTCTCTTCCCACCACAACAGCTAAATCATCATCCAAATCCAACAACGCCAAACAGAACTTGACGGCAAAGGACGACGAAGACGAAGAGTCCCAGCTCTGCGATCTACATTTTATCGCGAACTGCCAGTCGTGCAAATCATGGGATAACGACGAAACCGCTAATGCCGCTGTAGACGATGATAACGACCCCAGCTGGATGTCGCATCAGCTTCAGTTCGGCAAGGACATGCTCGGCAAGGATCTCAATTGGAAGCGCGAGCATCAGGATGCCGACTCCCTTATGGTCATTGACCCGCGTGAGAAAGAAAAGGAGATCACTGGAACGAAACGGGGAAAGGGCCGCGCCATGGAAAGGGATCGCGAACGGGAGAGGAAGAGGGGACGGGTTGGAGATTTGGAGTGGTCGAAACGGTGATTCTAAAGTACACATCTTCAACTATGATTTTTCATATAGCTTTGCATAGACAACAAATCCGTTCAGACTTATGAGTCGGCCGATGGACCCTGATTCAAGAATAGCAGCTTATGCATGGTAATGCACGCTGCCGGGGTGCACCTTCATCCTACAAGTGGCTGCACCAACTAACTACCTTTGGGCTTTTGATCAAGATTCTTCTCTTCCAGTATTCCACCACAGACTACAAACCGCCGTCGATCATCGTTCGTCTCTCTTATTCAAGAAATCGATTGATTGATTCGGTAGTATAATCCGCATACTCGCTGTTGTCTTACGTGGAATGCGGGGATGGCGTTCCCCCGCGTGGTCTGACCTCATGCTTGCCTTCTTTAAACCTATTCTGGAAGCCTCATCCATCTCCGATATATCTCAAAGTCAGATGATGGTTGCGGTGGCTAAGACACCCAAGAACAAGGCGAGCCATCCTCAAGCCACCGAGTCCATCAAATACGAACCCTCCTCTCATTCCACGGTCCCCGCGCAGCCTAAGGTTGCCACTAATGCACTATCCTGAGACATATTCAGCGCTAACCTGTTTACCCATTCGTCGACAAAGAAATGCAATATCATTGGTTTTCTTGGACAAATAAGGTCTTGGGCGGGGAGCCTCGGAATTGGGCAGCCTCCGTGCCTTGAACTTTGTTTTGTGATTTGTCTCTGGTCTCTGAACCCGATCTGACCATGGTTCTAATGGATCTATTTTGGATTCCTGTCGACCAGCCCATAGTCACGATGTAACTGTCTCACCCGGACCTACGGCATGACTGGTTCCTGCTCGTATAGTTCGGGACATGGCCAATGGACTTTTCTTCGCTTGCTGCTAGGATGCCCTTGTCGACGTCAGAGGGCATCGTTATGGGTCAAGTCTGCAGACTGGGACACGGTCCGAGTGGTGTGCCGTATGGATGCATGCGATGTGATGGGCTGCGGAATGCGGTGCGATGCACGCATGGGTATCCTGCAACTCACAAACTGCAGCGTATCCCAGTAAAGTCATGAGATGGTTCCCGAGTACCAGTCTGAGACACAACGACTCACGGTGTACGGAAGGGGAATCAAGCTGCGCTGCGAAAGGTATATAAGACCAGCTTGTTTTCTGAAAACAGAGTATACAAGAGCCATCAAAACCGTCCAGTGTCGAAAGAACAAGCCAAGGCACGACCTCACTTCTTCTTGAATTTGAAGCAATACTCCCATTCAACTCAATCAACAACCACGACCATGTCCCTCAAACCCCTCGCCCTCCTCACCCTCTCAGCTCTATCCAGCACTGTTGCCGCAGTTGGCTCCGCAAAAGTCCACAACGCCTGCGACAGCTCCATCTTCCTCTGGTCCGTCGGCTCCTCCGTAAGCGGCGTGCACGAGATCGCCCCCGGCGAAACCTTCAGCGAGCAATACTACCGGGACCCTCAAACCGGCGGTATCGCACTCAAGATCACGACCACGGCCGGCGGGCTGTATGACGGTTCTCCGCAGCTCACCTTCGCGTACACGCTTGACCCAAGCCAGCTCTGGTATGACCTGAGCACGATCTTCGGCGAGGGATTCGCGGGCGAGATTCTTAGTGTTGAGTCTGGTGGTGAATGTCCCGGGATCTGCTGGCCTGATGGGACGCAGCCTGCTGGGAGCCAGGTCAAGACTTGTTCGACGGACGTTGATCAGACTTTGACTGTTTGTGCGGATTCTTGTCCCGCGTAGATTGTGTTTGGGAGTGGGTGATGACGGGGCAAATCCTGGGATTGGATAATGCACCTTGTGAGTTGTCTATGTAGTGTTGGGTTTGACGTGGACTACTTGTTGTTATGCCTTTACCTTTCGTCGTCGCCTTTGTGGGGTCGAATGTGATATGCAGATAATTCAAATCATCTCATTGCCCCTACTAGTCACACCCAGCTAGCTACAGACTCTGGCCTGCATGTTGAGGAATTTCCACCTTGCCGAGGATAAATAACAGTATCCTAGTTACCATTTCTTGTGGCTTGCGTGTAGGTGTTTCATCATCATCGGTCCATGGTCAGGTGTTTACATATCAGAAAATAACTTATACAGTATTCTATTCTGGTGGGTTTGTGGCGTTCCTCAACATGCAGATCAGAGTCTGTAGCTGCAAATGAAATCAAAAGATAGATACAAAACTTCCAAATAAATTCACCCCGAGTCTTCATAAACGCAATATCAAATCAAAGTAAACACCTAAACTAAGCTATCTGTATGAAGACCGAAGAAGACCTCTTATTCTACTAAGTGATCAAATCAACCCAACCCAGCCCAAATCACGCCCTCGCCCCCTTAGCAGGCGACCTCTTCCCCTTCCCCCTCTCCATCTCGGGCTCATCCTCACTACTCTCCAAAACCTCACACCGCTCCTCAATCCACGCACACACCTCACTCTTATGATGCATCAACATCTCACTAAGCCCCCCCTTCGGAGACTCAAGCAGATTCCCATACCGCTTCGACGGCTTCTTGCCTGCGTTCTTCCACAGGCCGTGTGCGTGCGAGACGTACACGAGCGAGTTATCTTTGTACCACCGGCTAAGCCAGACTTGTGTGTGGGAGGCGACGGCGCGGACGGGGTCTTTGGCTACGAAGGAGATTACGCCGTTTATGCGTGTGTAGAGGGTGTCTATACCATAAAGTGTCAACTTTTTTGTTTTTATTTTGGGGAAGGGGGCTTGGGTTGGGCTAGGCTGGTGCTTGCTTGCTTACCTCTGTTGATGAGGAGGTTTGCGACGCCGTAGAAGGCGTTGCCGATGCCGATTAGGAAGATTTCTGTTGAGTCGTTGGGTCTGTATCACCTTTTTAGCTTACGCAGCCTGGCTGGGTTGGGGATTGGGTGGATGCCGTACTCGATATAGTTATCCCACAGATACCCGGCTAATTCCTCCGTCGCCGTTGGTCTATCCGGGTCTTCGTCTTCAAAGCGGTTGGGGTTCTGCATCTCTGTCAAATCAAGCGTCTCACAATAAAAACCTTGGTTTTTGTACTTACCGGCTCCGTTGTGACATGCTTTGGGATATTCACGTCGATAACGGCGTACCCCTTGCCGACGGCCCATTCAACATAATCCTTCATGACATCAGCCTTGGTCTAGTCAGCGAGGTCATCGCAGGATAGTGGAAGGGTGAGCGGGAAGATAAAGTTTGCGCTTACAAGCCAGCAGTTGTGTGCCTCGAGTTTGTTTGTGACGGGGTGGGCTAGGCCCATTATTTCGGGCCTGTGAAGGGTTAAATTGATGGTTTGTGGTGTGGGCTGCGGTATGGTACTCACGGGTCGTGGAATATGACTAGGAGGGGGGTTGCTTGGTTGTAGTTTGGACTGCGAAGAGTTAGATTGCATATTATGGGTAGATTATATGGACTTACGTTGCTAGAACTTGGTTCTCGAATGATTTGGAGATGGCGGTGCGGTAGATGTAGAGGGAGGTGAGTTTGTAGTTGTCGTAGAGTTGCTTTGCTTGATAGGCGCGGATGACATCTGCGATTTGTGAGTTCCAATACATAAGAACGGATCAGTAGTGCTTACCATGAAGCCTGTCTGTCCAGAGTCCTTCGCCTGTAGGCCCCTTCGGATACATGCATTGCCAATAGCTAGACTGAATCATGATCACTCGTCGTACAGTCGAAATGGCCATTTCCGAAGGTGAGGTGGAGTGTAAGCGATCAGGCGGGTCTCCCATGAGCGTTTTGGTGACAGCAAGCGCGGATTTTGAGATCGATCTGAAGTTGTAACCACCCTGCATTATTTGATCAGCGCGCTCGAAGGAAACATTAAGGATGCAGCTAGCCGAACCTCCAAACAAACAGCGACCTTTCCGTGCGCAAGTGTCATGAGCATATGCGTCATGTGAGCGTAGCAAGCTGGGGTGACAAAGCATCCGCCAAGCTCATCGCCTACGGCAGCATCGAAACCAGAGGCGACTTTCCAAGTTAGCAATAGTTTCCCGGCTGTAGAGAGGTGGGATCCGTACTAATCACCAGATCTGGGTCGAATTCCTGCGCAATCGGCATGACGACTTGCTGGAAAGCGTACATGTAGTCACCATCGCCCATGCCTTGACTGGGCCAAGGGATATTGACGTTCCTATTATATCAGCATACAAATTTCGCAAGAGCTGGAAGAGATTGTTCACTTACTTTCCTACACCTGCCCCCTTACCACAATAATCCCAATCACCTTCTTTCTCACCAGGATAGAACTTGCCATCTTGATATACGTGTATTGAGATGTAGAGTACGTTGGGATCATCGTAGAAAGCCTTCTGGATACCATTTCCTGTTAAAAGTAAGTAACGCTGCTTTCAGCTCCGCAAGAGCTAGGTATCATTTATTACCATGATGGACATCCCTGGAAAAGTCAGAACTGCCAAATGCTTATCTCCAGGGCAAAAACATACCAATCAAGAATAAGAATCTTTCTACAACTATCCCCAAGCTGCTTCTGACAGACGCGTGCTGCAACGGAGACATTGTTGAACAAACAGAAACCCATCGTCTTGTCGTGCTCAGCGTGGTGCCCTGGGGGCCGAATAACAGCGATCGCATTCTTAACCTTACGCTGGGCGACAGCCAGACAGGTCTCAATTGCGCCTCCAACTGATAATAATGAAGCTGCAAATGTGAGTTTGTTGAAATAGATGGAATCCCGTGTGTGCTCGAGCGCGATCAACTCCTCATCAGACATATCTGGAACATTAGCAAATTGCGCGAATTTCGGCATCAGTAAATCAAACAGTACCTTTTGTACTTTCTACAAAAGCGTAGTGCGCTGATGTGTGAACCGAGACAATTTCTTCCTCTGTAGCATTGCGAGCGTTGATGCGCTTCAAAGGCCGTGCGACAAGAGGTCTCGTTGACTCTACATCGTCGACAAGTCCTGCTCTGCAGAGTTCTTTGTAGATGTAGTAGATTCTTCGCGGATCTTCAGGATGAACCTCTGAAGTCGGCCGAACTTCACAGTGGTATCGCATCTGAACATCATAGCAGAGGCCTGACGGCAGCGAAGCAAGCGGGAGACCAGGGCGCGCAACTGATTCATCCTCAGCCCAGTCGGAATCTTCTTCCACGAGGCTATCATCGTCCTTCACAAGATCGCCATCTGCGGAAGCTGAAGGACTGTCCTGTTCCAAAGGCCTCTTCAGCGATGAAGGTCCCGGCATGTCGGTTGCGACAGTCGTTTCCAGGGTCTGCGAGTTGACAGATTGACCTTGAAGCACGGGCATCTGCATCGGCTGGCTCAGGAGTGATGGTGCCAGGTACGGATCAGATGTTCCGTTCAAAGGACTCTCCCTATGCTCGCTGGGATTGCTGGTTGCCGAATAATTTGGAGCGTCAGGGTTGGTAGCATGAAAGCCGGCCTCCCCCATGACGGTGTCCTCGTCCCCCGCCATTCTTTATTAGGGGAGCTGACAGTACCTTCTTGGTCTCCCTAGCGCGGTACAAGAAGCGTTCTGCTAGCGCCTCATGACCAGCTAGATAGTGGTTATGGTGACTGGGATGCTGGTAACAAGGACAAACTGGAAAGCACCAGATGGTCTTTGAAAGTACAAAGAGAAAACTAAAAAGCAACGGAGAAACACAGCGAAGAAATAATAGAAAGGGCCAGGTGAGATAGACTAGTATATTGGGGGAAGTGGAACAATGGGGAGGTAGGAAGTAATCAAGTAGTCCTGGGTGTGCAACTCAATTGTCCGCAAATGAGAGATGGGAATGACCACGAATAAAACAAGCAACACGGGCCAGGAAAAAAAGCTGAATAGGCCAGTATCATTCACACTGGAGTAGAATAGCTCCCAAAAAGAAGAATGGGACCCAACAGGCCACAGGGCGTGCACTGGGGGAGGGTGGACTGGGGCAGGAGTTTGGTTGATGGAGCTCTACGACGGAGTTTAGCTCGGGAACTGCCAGATGCAAGCCTCACGTGACTCCTATTGCCCCCAGTGAATCTGTATTCAGCCAGAGATGCTGCAGATGGCGATCTGGAGATCATGGTCTAGACTGCTATCTTTCACTATCTGATAACATTCGAATGGTCATAGCGGTACACTGTAGTTGCGTCGTGACCTCATTGTCCCAATACCCGATTCAGAACAGCAAGTACAGGGACATCAGTAAGACTGGTAAAACAGGAAGACAGAGTTTTGAATATAATTACGGGTTTGCAGTTTGAAAACTCGACTTCAAGATGATCATGTATTTGTCATTAAATAGTACGTTATCATGTGGTTTTATGCCGATATCCTTCATGC
Source organism: Aspergillus stella-maris (assembly GCF_047715825.1). Classification (NCBI taxonomy): domain Eukaryota; kingdom Fungi; phylum Ascomycota; class Eurotiomycetes; order Eurotiales; family Aspergillaceae; genus Aspergillus; species Aspergillus stella-maris. Next base: position 68,737 of record NW_027396864.1, on the reverse strand, counting down.
TCCTTATATGCCGCTCTACAGTCTCAGAACGTTGGACACGGACATAGCGCCAATCCTACCGGAAAGGGAGACTTTATGGACCAAAAGCCTCCTTTAAAGATGGCTTCTCGCCTCTGGCTTCCGACCTGTTTCCTATTGGCCGTCGACCTTGGAGATGTAGGCTGATACACAGTTAGCAGTGCGCAAATAAGCAAATTCTGGCGGGGACTTACAGATGAGGTCAACAACACGGCGGGAGTAACCCCACTCGTTGTCGTACCAGGAGACGAGCTTGATGAAGTTGGAGTTGAGGGCAATACCGGCCTTGGCATCGAAGATGGAAGAGCGGGTGTCACCGTTCAGGTCAGTGGAGACAATGTCGTCCTCAGTGTAGCCAAGGATGCCCTTGAGCTCGTTCTCAGAGGACTTCTTGACGGCCTCCTTGATCTGGTCGTAGCTGACAGCCTTCTCGGTGCGGACAGTAAGGTCGACAACGGAGACGTTGGAGGTAGGGACACGCATGGCCATACCGGTGAGCTTGCCGTTGAGGGCAGGGATGACCTTGCCGACGGCCTTGGCGGCACCAGTGCTGCTGGGAATGATGTTGGTAGCAGCAGTACGGCCACCACGCCAGTCCTTAGCGGAGGGGCCGTCAACGACCTTCTGGGTAGCGGTGTAAGAGTGGACAGTGGTCATCAGACCCTCAATGATACCGAAGTTGTCGTTGATGACCTTGGCGAGAGGGGCAAGGCAGTTGGTGGTGCAAGAGGCGTTGGAGAGGACCTGGATGTCCTTCTTGTACGTCTCGTTGTTGACACCCATGACGAACATGGGGGCATCAGCGGAGGGAGCAGAGATGATGACCTTCTTGGCACCACCCTTCAAGTGAAGACCGGCCTTGTCCTGGGTGGTGAAGACACCAGTGGACTCGACGATGTAGTCGGCACCGGCCTCACCCCAGGGGATGCTGGCGGGGTCACGCTCGGTGTAGAAGCGGATCTTCTTGCCGTTGACGACGAGACCCTGGTCGTAGGTCTCGATGGTACCCTTGAACTGACCGTGCTGCGAGTCATACTTGAGCATGTAGGCAGCGTAGTGGGTCTCAATGAAGGGGTCGTTGACGGCGACGACCTCGACGGAGTCGGCCTCGATGCTGGATGATTGTTAGTCGTGTGTTCTCGAGTCCATTGGGCAGGCTCTGGCGATGCCAAACCCAATTTTTGAGCTAGACAAGAGTCACTCACGCGTTACGGAAGACAATACGTCCAATACGACCGAAGCCGTTGATACCAACCTGGAAGCAACAAGTTCAGTACGAATTGAGATTATTCCACCTGTTCGTAGACCGTACCTTGGGAGCCATTGTTGATGTCTGTAGAGCGGGGTAGCTGTTAGCTAAAGTACCAGTGAAGGGAAGCTCAGGATGAAGCTGGGATGAGGTGTAGGATGAAGTAAACAATGGACAACTTACTTATGGAGATGCGAGAGAGACGTAGATGAGAGAAAGATGGATGGAGATGGGAAGAAAGAAAGGAAGAGAGAGGAGAGAAAAGAAGAGGCAGTGGTGGGGGAGTCGAGGAGAAAAATATGGAAACAGCTCAGTTGGACTGACGCAACGACCAGATCACCTCCGCCTCACAGAGTCAGACACACCGGGCGGACAGACGGGGCAAAGCCACCAGGGACTCTCAGCAAATGCCATGATGGGTCGATTGTCAGCGGCTGTGTACCGCTGTACCCGGTCTACGCCGCTGGCCAGCTCTCCTCGCAGCCTTTCCGGTTTCATACACCGGGCAAAGCAGGAGAACCACGATATTCGGCCACTGGACGGGCCAATGATCTTGCTACGAATCCGGCTACGCTCTGATTCTCGTGAATCTTTTGCCAGGGGGTCGGAAGTAGTTGAGCTGTTTACCTAGGCTATTGCGATGGCACGGCTTTGTACGGAGTACATCTTCGTTTCACAGTCTCTCCTCTCACTTGATGCCGGTGAAGCTCCAGATGCTCCATCCTGCGATGATGCAATGGAGTCGCCCTGCAACGAGGGGCACACCAGCCTTTCCGCTTTGGGGCGAGGGGGAGTCCCGGCTGTGGAAGAACAATCTTCCACTGCCCCTCCGTCTAAGCCGCCCAGCAACGCTACTTAGTAACGCCTCCTATATGCGTCCTTCCGTCTCTCCGCGCGCCAGAAACAGTCACCGGTCACCGTCTCTAGCTCACGAGCTCAGTCACATTTTTACCATGGTGGAGAGATGGCATTTTAGACTCGGTCTTTGAGTCCTTGGGAGGCTCCAGATTTCACTGGGTCAACGAATGGGGATGATTTCTACAGGGGAGATCCAGGCACGGTCAACGGATCTAGGCATGACTTGCAAATGCGACCTTCGGTAAGAGCTCCCCACCATAGCATAGTTAGTTTTGATCTATACAAATACAAATAATGCATATCGACCAAATGCCAAGCTTATACGGAGTTTGCTATAATCCCGCCACCTTGCCACAATTCTCGGTGTACTCGTGCTCTTTAGCCGATAGATGAATGGCTGTATACTTCGGGGATGGGCCCCTTGCTTGGAAATCAGATACACTACATTAATAAGACCTGGAAATAATATGACTCAAGTCTTACCATCCCAGATACTCCATTCCAGATATGCTTGCTTGCATTGAGGTGACCTGATTTGGGAATCGTACCACGTCTAGATAGAGTGCGATAGGAACAATACTCGTTGATCATACAACTGCCAGAACATCTGGCATGCGTTGTGCAACCACCCCTGCAGGAACCTCAGATGACCGATGCCTTAAGATCCTTGTTCTAGACCTACTCGAGCTGTTGCCACAAAGTGGCTTTGACTCTAGACTGGAATGTCATACGAAAAAAGTCAAAACAGTGTTCGCTCATTTCGATACCATTGAATGTATTTCACGGGTAAATGTCTCAAACTGATATATTTGCAAACATCATAAAGCTATACGGCCGTCTATCCCTCCAAATCAGCATCGCAGCGGGGAAGTAAGTCCACCGCGGAGCTACCTCCACCCTCCCATCAGATCTAATGTACAGCGGGGTAAATATACTCTTAGTATCACCGCACCGACTCCGTCATCTTTGAGGAGCTTACTCCTCCTTGACACCGCCCCTCCAGTTCTTCTCGGCGTTCTCGAGAGAAGCCTTGTCGGTCTTGGGCTGGCCCTGGCTGAGGAAGCTGTTGCCGGCCTTGAAGGGACGCTGGAGGTCACCGGTGGCGGGCTTTCCAAAGACGTGGATCTTAACGAGGTTGGACTCGAAAGCACCCTTGAGAGGGATGATCGACTGGATCAAAAGAGGGTTGGTGTACTTGAAGTACAGGTGCATGACACCCATCATACCAACTCCCATGAACTGGCTCTTGATGAGCTGGCGAAACTGGCCCTTGTCGTACTCCATGTTGGTTGTTGTAACGGGACGGGGCTCCTCGCCGCTACCAAGAGCAGCAGGCTCGACGTACTTCAAAGTCGTGTGATCTATTAACATTACAGGTTAGGACCCCTTCCGCGTTATTGAAGCGACAATGAAAGGTAAAATAGAAACGCACCATTCTTCTTGTTGATTTGAACTTGCGTGTAGAGATACAAGCTCAGGATGATCACGTTGGACAAAATATAGAGGCCACGGACGAGGAGTAGGGTGTCAGGGTCGTCGAAGGGAACCTTCTTGGACACCTGCATCATCACGACGATGATCGCAAGGTTGGTACTGTAGAGCCATGATCAGTCAGTTGAGGCTCACAAATCGATGTGGATCTGAAAGTATGGCTTGAAACGTGCTATCAGGCCGGCCGATATAGTCCACAGAACGAGAGCGCGCAGAATGGCTTACACTTGAGGAGACACCATTTTGACGGTGATAATCAATGACAACCAGATTGAAGAAATGGGTTGTCGGCGTGCGATGAACTGGGGAGGGAGTTGAGTTGGAGTACACACGAGCAGAAACTTCCCCAAGCTGTCGCCATCGCACGGAAGCCAACTGTCCTAACGCTCAGATCACGTGCTCGACCTTTCCAGAAGATGCGGAGATAAGGCGATAAGATTGTTGTAGCCTGAGGCGGCAAACAGTCATCTGCCTGCTTATGTAACCCGCCTAGCACACTTGTCGACTCACTTTGGCTCCTACAACTTCTGTGCTGCGATCATAAGCTCTACAGAAGCGTCCACTTTGCAGTGATCATGTTGGAAGACACCTGATCAGAGAGCCTTGAACAGCATGCAACTCATATTGAAAGCATAAACATGTTTTTCAATATGACATGCTTGGAAATGCTGTCGATATCAACCGACTACTTGCCTAGAGGCGGGCGCTGAAAGCCAGCGTCAACTCATGAGCTTCCCAGCTCTAGGACGTCATTGGAGGCAAGCTCTCTTGGTACTATCTACTCTCTCGAAAGGTGAGTTTCTTCTGCATCCCCCTCATTCATTGTCCTGGGCTCTGGCGCTCGAGTATCGAGTCATCCCCACGGCTGGACTTTGGGAGCTGAGATAGGTTCCTAATCGGGACTAGTGGCTTCCGAGGCTCGATGCCGTCTTTAGCGACCAGGATGGCTCTGACATTTCTGACTCCTTCATCCATCAACAACGCGCGTGCCTCCCGTGTTTCGAATCCCCTCAACGTCCACCATCACCCTCCATCGACTCGAAATCTTGATCAACGCGAAATTTCATCGTCTGCGACTGCGAATCTCGACGCTTTTTCAAAATGCCTGGCGGAAAGGGAAAGTCTATCGGTGGAAAGGGAGGTTCCAAGGACTCTGCGGGGAAGGCTCAAAAGTCCCACAGCGCGAAGGCTGGTCTGCAGGTCAGTATTAGACGTCTCAATTCTCCTATGGCTGCTTTATCCGACCGCGATTTCCGCAACGTGCGACAAACCGGAGCTCCCAAACATGCGCCTTTGTTCGCCCCCTCGTTCGCCTTTTGAGGGGTCCGGCTGCAGGACTCGGTACCTTTGGGCAAACGCTCGCTATTGTTACGGATTGGCCGTGTATGTCGCGTTTTTGAATCATGTTCCTGACTTTTTGCAGTTCCCCTGTGGTCGTGTTAAGCGTTTCCTCAAGAACAACACGCAAAACAAGATGCGTGTCGGCGCCAAGGGTAAGAGCTTTTCTGCCCAGTCCTTGTCGGAAAATTGCTAACATGCATACGTTTAGCTGCTGTCTATGTCACTGCCGTCCTTGAGTACTTGACCGCTGAAGTCCTGGAATTGGCTGGAAACGCTGCCAAGGATCTCAAGGTCAAGCGTATCACGCCCCGCCACCTTCAGCTTGCCATCCGTGGAGACGAGGAGCTCGACACGTTGATTCGCGCCACCATCGCCTTCGGTGGTGTTCTTCCACGCATCAACCGCGCCCTGCTGCTCAAGGTGGAACAGAAGAAGAAGAAGTCTGAATAAAATCCGCGGATACCCAACAAATACGGCGTTTAATGATGATTGAATGGAAACAACCCTCGTACCGTGATCATGACGACTGAATCCGAGCCCCGCAGACCCGGGAGTATATCTGCTCCCGCGCGCGCACTTTTCTTCTCCTTACCGCTGCAGCTCGAATCTGCTGCCCTATCTTTGCTCGAATTGGCCTCGCTCTTGTTATCTACGCTTGTTTCATCTCCCTATTGTGCGCTGCTCCGTTCATCGTTTATCTCGAGTTACCAAGGGCGCTGTACTGGGAAAAGGGGTATTCTCGGTGATGGGAACTGTTTGTCAAATTTCTTAGGTTACTTTTTATCTGTCCTGTTTTAATCTCTTTTTTGTATTCCTACGGTGTTGTGTTGTGTTGAGTCTGTTTTTCCAACTATTTCTGGAAAGAAAGAAAAGAGAAAAGAGAAAAGAAGACCTTCGACGGTTCAGGTTCACCTCCAAGCGAGATTTGACCTAGTATAGTATAGTATTATAGTATATCACCCACGGACTAAGTACAAGTGGAAATCAGCGAGGATTCCTCATCCCTTCCGGAAATTTATTTTGATTCCGCCCGCCACGTCTTACATTGCAGTTCCACAGGACATGGTCGATCACAAACAAACAGACGCAACGTGGACTAAAGTACAGTACTCAGAACGTGCTACCCAAATCACAACTCGTAGTGTCCCTGGCGATCGATCACAAAGCTGCCTACCTATGTAATACCTACCTACCTAGTCCAGGCACTGGCGGGAGTCGGGCCAGAGCACTGATGCCTTGGCTAAGGTGAATCGATAGTAAGTACTTAGGTCGGGTAGGTATTTTGTAAGTTCCTACCGGCGAACGAATATATATCATGTACCTAGCTAGCTACCTAGTGCTCTTCACATCTTCACATATCTACTTATGTACCTATATAAGATAAGTAGGCAGATGTTCTCGTTGCAGAGTACCGGAGCACTCTGTATGTCTGTAGTCTGTACTCAGGACAATAAGTATAGGTAGTAAAAACTGAATGAGCACTCGAGATCTACTTACTACTGGGTACCGAGTACTCCCAAGTCTGGGCGGTACTTGCTTACTATATATATGTATATAGAGAGAGAAAGATATATATATATATATATATATATATATCTCCATGTACTACCTGCTATTGCACATTACTGCGGGTTGCTACGAAACCCGAAAACCGCAACATACCTACCTACCTGTACTATATACTATACTCATGCTTCTAGCTCCTAGTCTACATACATATTCTGATTTTCACGCCCTTACCTACTGTAGCTGGGGACATGGATAGTGCACGTAAAGAAAGGATATGTTTATAGGTTCTGTGGTTGGTGATTGGGTTGGATTGGACTAGACTGGCGCCACGGCTTTCTGGAGAGGTGGAAGTGTGCTGTTGGGTATGAAGTATGTAGCTACTATACCTGTCCGTCCGGGTATGGTCCGAAGAGATGTTTTGAGGAGGGATGGACTGATGGCTGCTTTGAAGAACCTCTTATTACCTGTCACCTGTCTAGGAAATGGGCGCAATACACTCTTAAAGACGAGTTAGATTAGGACCTGCCATTATGAGCTACGATCTACGATCTAAGCCATTGCTTTGGTGTAGTCCGGAGAGAGTTGAATCAAGATCCAGGAGATAAGATTGAGAGTGAGATTGATGAATAAGATAAAGATACAGCAAGAAACAGCAAGAACAAAGAATAAAATTGAGAAGCATTAAAAGGATGCAGAATGGAAAAGGTGCCCCCTATACAAAAGGCCAGACAGGATCCAAAAAGGTACTGGTACTGTAATGCAAATGCAGGTCATCTCTCTTGTCGGTGGTCGTCATAACATGGGTAGACATAGATAGACAACTTGTTAAAGACAAAGACATTGATTGGTATTGATGGTATTTTTTTGGTATGTGGTCGTTCTTTCGTAGTCTTCTTGAGATGTGTTGTTCAATTTCTGGTTTTTGCTTTCCTTTCGGTAGACACAACTTTGAAATGGATAGAATATAAAATAGATAAAAAAATATGGAGTAAATAAAAAATAAAGGGGAGAGGGGGTAGGGGTAATGGTGCATCCGTAGGCAAGCCGTCCGCGATACATCGCATCGCATCGCATCGCAAAATGGCATGGCTTCAACTTGCGTGATTTCGTTTTTATCGGCGAAAGGAGAAAACATAAACGGCGCGCCTGGCGGGCTGCCCCAAAATAACGTCTAAACTTGGCAGGATCAGAGAAATACTTTCTTTTTGTGTGGTTCTCTTCGGTTGCATTGTCGTCTCATCATCCCTCATCGAATCGTAAGCCGATCATCGCACAAAATGGATCAGGCCTCGTGATATAAAAGGTCGTATGCGTCTTTCGGTAAAGCAATCTAACAATTTTCGTTGTCTTCATCTCCCATTAAACGTTTACTCCACAATAATCTCCACGCCAGAGGTGGTGCGCAATTCGTCGCTTCCACGCGCCTGGTGTCCGTTTTGTCGGCGGAATCCTGGTCCTTTCTCGGGCATCGGGCCTCTCGGCTGCCTAATAGGCAGGCGCTCCTGTGACTGACCGTCAAATCCAACTCCGATGGTGCGGTTACTACCAATGGGACCAGCGCTGGAAGGCTGGCTTTCCGGCTGATCCCAAGAGAACATACCCCTCAGTCTCCTCGGGCTCGAGTTAGGCCCTCCAATTCCAGTTCCCAGAGAAAGGTTGCTCAAGCTGTTGACCAAAAGACCATCGTCGCGTTGCATACCGAGGGAGGATCCAGAGGGAGCAGGCGTCAGAGTAGGGGTATTAGACGCGACACTAGTGGAACCATCGTAGTGCTGCATACGCGCGCCGTTGGACTGCAGTGCAGCGGGGAAGCTGGCAGACGAAGGGACCGGCGAGGGCGTGTATGAGCGAAGATCCGCGAATGATTTGGCGGCGCGAAGGTTCTGGGTGTTGCCGAAGCCGCTCGAGGAATCCATGACTCCCAAAAGACCGGAGGAGGGCTGTCCACGAAGAGTATTATAATGTCCCATTCCTTCGTTGCGGGCCTCGCTGAAATCAATGGTCGCTGCGCGGTTGAGACCGCGACGAGCCGACTCGGGGGGCTGGACAGCGGCGGGGATGGCAGACAGAGGGGGGCTCACATTCTGGCCTGGAGCGACCTTGAACACTTGAACCTGACGTTGTTCACCAGCTCCACGAGACGCGTGGCCAAGTCCCATCTGGTGAGCAAGAGTATGCACAGCGCGGCGCTGGTGAGGAGTGAGGTTGGCGGGGAAGATAACAGAGTCACGGCCGGTATCCTCCTTGAAGAGCAAGAGTTGAGAGAATTGGTGAAGCGTCCAGGGGTCGTTCATATCAACATCTACAGACACTATTAGAAAATTAGACAGGGCAGAGGGTGAAGTTCTGCTCAACCTACCGAGCTTCTGACCACGCTGGGAAACCGGAGATGGAGAAGTGGCCGGAATATGTGACGTAAGTGAAGACATAGAGCTCTGAGTCTGGAGCTGGGAGGCTGCCATGGGCCGGTGCTGCTCCTCGAGCTGACCGCGACGCTCGCGCTTCTCGCGCTCAATGCGTTCACGTTCTTGCAACGGAAGCATCTTCTTGTACTCAACTCGCAGCTTTCGGCCTTGCAGTTCGAAATGGTTGAGGACCTCAATAACCGTCGCTGTCTCTTCGGCAGACGTAAAGTTGGCAAAGGCAAGTCCGCGGAATACACCGTTGTCGAAGTGGTAGTTGAAGGCGTAGGGAAGAGGCAGGTTCATTTCGGTCATTATTCCAACCAGTTGTTCCTTCTTCACCGCAAAGGGAATGTTCTTGATCACGATCGCAGTGGGGATCAACTCGTCGTCGGCTTCAGATGGACCGATAGGGTCCCGCATGGAGGTGCCCTGCAAGGAAGCAGACCCAAGGTTAGAGAAGGGGCTCGGGATACCTGGTTGCTGGTCCAACCACGTCTGTTTGCGAAAATTAGTGATACCGAAATCAAAAATATCATTGAAATTGTTCAAATATTTACGTACCGTAGGAAGGCCGGCTCGAGTAGTGCGCGACGTCTTCATACTGGCAGAAGTTGAGCGAATACCACCCAGAGCCTGTGCATTGGCAAAACCATTCGGATTCCATGTCTGCGAGCCAGGGAGATCGTAGGCATAGGAAGGGTTATGTAGGGACGGGTTTAGCCGGTCGAGATTGCGATCGTAGCGGGCCATGGGGTCGTCGTAGAGGTTAACGGGCATTGGGCCATAAGCGTCGAACTGGCGGGAGGGTTGACGGTGAAGAGGTTGCTGATGGCGCTGCGAACCAGGAGAACGCGAAGAATTGTCGTGATACATGTCCTGGGCTTGTTGATAACTCATGGTGGCAGAACGGAGAATTCCCAACAAGCAGCCAAACCGAAGAATGTGGCGCGAGAACCCACCACAACAATGCCGTTGAGTTAAGATTCGGATCGAGTATGAGCGGACTATTTAGTCATAGGAGCGATCGAAGCCAGTTGATGACAATTTTCGAGGGGTCGAGGGGAGAGTACGCGGCGTTGCGAGCCACGTTCGGGCGAGGAGGGAAGAAACTCTGCGGAGATTTTCGAAGCTGGGAAGGGGGAGACACGGAATGGGTGGTGGTCGGGGCTTGTCTCGAATCGGCCCGGGGGAGGGGCGGCGTTGGATGAAGCCTCTGATTGAACAGTGCACAAACAAAAGGCAGACAGGCACGCAGTAGTTGAAGAAATGCGAGGCTGATCAGAAAACGATCAATCTCTCAGCTGCCGTGCTAATTCGTCTCGTGACTGGCGTGGGTGAGACGGTTGGTTGGGCGGCCTTCTTCCACTCAAGGCATCAGAAGAAAAAACAATAAAACACGAAAAAAAGAAGAAAACCAAAGGGAAGCCGTCGCGGGATAAATAAGAAGAGGAGAAAAAGAAAAGAAATCGCCACAGTCGTTTGAGACCGGGACGTCGGGGAGAGGGAAGTGGGCAGTGAGAAGGGAGAAAGAGGGAAGATGGAGAAAGAGGGTGAGAATAAGAGGGTGGAAATACCTGGAGAATGACAGTCAAGAAAAGCCGTGACGGGACCGTGGGCGCGGTGCAGTGACAGAAATGAATAGTTGGATACGTCGTTTGAGGCGAAACAAGAATGCGAATGGAGATCGCTTAATGGCCGGCAGTTCAGATCAAGGCAGGCGAATGAAAAGGGGCCCAAGGATCTTGCTATCCAGTCGCTCGCTAGTTTGGGATTCTGTGTCTCTGTTTGGGCGCGTTTGTGGGTTTGTGGATCGATATCGGTGTTGTGCAGTACAGTGTGTTGATACAGAGTGCTGTAGTTCAGTAGTAGTAGTAAAGTACCGAGTACAGACTACAGAGCAGCTGCAGTCAAAGAACAAGGGACTTGTGGTGTACGCAAAGAATGTGATTATCGCAGTCAAAAGTCTCACAAGTTTCCCTCACTGATACTGGACGAGGCAGTCTACATATACTGCGGCCGCGGTACTTCTGGCACGAGCGTCTTTAGGTTTCTATTTTCTGCTGCTCATCCCCCCTTGCCCCCCTATTCTCTCCCGTATTTTTGGTCTCCAGACCCGGAAATGACTTTGCCAGCTGCATCCACCATGGACATTTGCCCAGTGTCATGTTGATTGTGCTGTCACTTCAATTGTCTTTGCCACTGCTCTATATTACTCTTTGTCTTTGTATACCTTGCTGCAGTATCACAACTGCAGCAGTCCTGGCCAGAGCTCGACGCGAGATTGCTGATGGCATCATCTCAAACCGCGTCATCAGCCTGGAATTTAGGTCCTTTGTCCGGCTCGTTAGTTGGCACTTAGCAGCAGCTCTTTCTTAGCTCCTCCTTTTGTGATGTGAAGATGGGGCGGTGCTAGCTAGCTGCTACTCCGGGAATCAGGGGCACGATCTATCTTTGCCACTCTTAGTCTTGAGTCTTGAGTCTTGACTCTGGCCTTTCAGTTTCGAATCCTATTCGGCTTGCCCTCAGTGCCACATCGAGATCAGCTCAAACGCAGACCCAATGAAGACCCAAGTGCCTCCCAGTCGTTCCTGCTGCCGGTCCGGGCCTTCGGGAGGTTCCATTCTAGACCACTGCAGTCTCGAGCAGCCTTACTCTTCTTTTACTCTCCAGTATCAAGATCCGCCCTTGAGTGGAGAGGATGTTCCAGATTGACTTTGTCTTTTCCTGAACAAGGAGCTCATACCCACTCGAGCTCCATGCTCTCGAACCCCATTTTCCCGAATAGCTTATTTTGCCTTTGTCAACACAGAACGAGAGTCCTCTGCAGGATGAACGAGCTGCCCGATTTGCCTTGTTCAGAAGACAACTGGATTGGTCCTGGTGCCTGATCTATCGTGCGGAAATGAGATCTGCCTCTAGGACCGAAACCCTCCTTGCGTCCCGTATCCGCCGTCTCCCAGACAAGTCCTCGTTGCTGCATCACGACAAACGGAAAAATAATCGCTGATCTCAAGGCCTTTGCTGCTGCTTTGACTGTTCCTTAGGCTACGGTGATCTGCCATCTATTTGAGACACAAGTCTGGGTTTGCCTCACTTATCCTTTCGATAGTCTACCGGCGCACTACTTCGGCCTCATCTTACCCCTTTTCTATAGTATAAAGATAGCTCCACGAGGTGGCCAACGGACCCAGCCAATGGAGTCACCCGCAAGCAATGCTTGCAATCTGGATACTCTGAGATGAGCTCATTATTACCAGTCCCGTTGAACGCCCTCTTTCCCACCTTGTTAATGATCAATCTCGGTCCTGGCTCGGACGAGTATGGGGACAGCTGCATGCCCGTCGCGACCCGCGCCGTTCACGGCTAACGCTCAAGCTAGAAGCCGCTAGATTGTCACCAGAACCCCCCGAATGGGTCGCCTGAATCCCGACTATTGTCGCTCGGCGGGTCGGTCAAGGCGAATGAGCGCGCAATGTGAGGCCTGGAGCTTGCAGATGGAGCTCCCCAGCAGCAGCGCTCCAACGACATCTGTCACCGGCCGACGCATGGCAATCTTCGGGATCGTCTAGCGGCCTAGCCTGAGCTAGCCCCTGAGCAAAAGGGCAAAGTCAAGCCAGGGTTGGTCCGGAATTCGCGGACCATACCACCCGCGTGGTTCTGGGACATTTGACGGAGGAGTTCTTGGACAGCCTCGCTGATTCACCACAGTCCACAAGTCCCCCGGTCACGAACACTGCCACTTCGCCACTCGAATTTCCAGGGGTAGGGAAAAGGCCTCATTGATCTGCCCAGTTGGTGAGTGGGACGAGAGGTGAAATCATGATGATTGCTGAAATCACTGTGGTGAGTCCAATCGCAGCGTGACCTGTATTTGCAACTGGGCAGAAGCTGCAGGTGAGGCAGCAATCGAACTTGGCTGTACCAGTTCCATGACAAATCTTATAAGACAACTCGCACAATATCCAGTAAAACGACTAGAATTAAATCCAGCGCTCGCATGTCGCGGCTCAACTTATTATCGAGAAATCTCCGGAAACGAGTATACCGGACCCCGCCAACCCAACCACAGACGGGAGTTCAAACCACCTTCGTTTGAACCATCCCAACCGACCAAAAACCCCTCTAAATAAAATAACATGATCGATCTCCTGCACATCAAAAAACACATGCAGTCAGCTCAGTCACGCAGAAATGACCTATCCCCTCAACCCACTATCACCGTCCCTTCTCACTTGCAGATGCGATCTGCACCTAATGCAATGCAATCTGCGCCAGCGCCACACCGGCTCGACTCTATCTCCAACTAGGCCTCTTAGCTTTTGGATGCGCGATTTGAGTAATATGCGTTGTTTTTGGTCGTCGAAATCGGTGTGGAAAAGTTATTTTGCCTGGTACATATATATTTACCGCTCCGGATCGTGTGAGGCGCTGCTAGGTAGCCTGGAATGGATGACACAAGTACCTGTGTACCTTACTCTGTACCTAGGCAGGTATCTAGGAATTAACATGGGAGGAGAAACAATTACAAAGCATGCTTGATCGCTTGATTGTCGGGATATATGTTCCGCACCTGAGGTACCAAAATGCAAAAGTCCTTGATGGAAGAACTAGGAGATATTGAGCTGTCCTTACTCATGATTCATCTAGAGGCTCAGCGTACCTCTAAGGTAGGCAATCAATGGAATTAGATGGTCATTACTTTAGGTAGGTAGGTATGAAGCGACAGAGGTTTATCATGGCCATCGAGTCTTAGGTATCCAATTAGTAGAGAAACTGATAACATACACTAGGTACCTATGGAACAGTGGACTATGTATGGACTTGGTTCGATTTTGATTCAATGACGACCTACCTACTTAGAATGGCAGAGAGCGAGCATGACCAAAGCAAATCGAGCAAATCAAGCAAAGGAATAGGACAGAAAAATAAACCGCAATGCATCACATAACATAACACAAGATACCTAACCCATATAAACCAAATGCTTTTAGCGAGCTGAGTTCTCGGTTTTCGATCATCGTCCTATCGCAGGCTACGTAGGCACCGCAAAACTATTCTCACCCATATACGACGAAGACGAAGGAAGAAGCGTTGTAGCCGTAGGAGGGGACATCAGAATAGAGTGGGATGAATGGCGAGCAGCAGACGAAGTCGTCCCCTTTCCCTCGCTGTTCCTACTCGCGCTTATAAGAGTAGGTCGACTAGGCTGGGGCGCGTGGGTTAGCGAGGGGGTCTCTAATGGATGTTGGCATAGGACAAATGATGGTGAAGGAGCGCTGAATGGCATAGGAAGATAGTACGTACCGATTGTACTGGCTGCGCTGCTCGCATGGCTAGACGCATGGCTAGACGCACTGAACGAGTGGCTAGATGCACTGGCTGAGTGACTTGTTGGACTGGCGATATGGCCGGATGCACTGCTTGAGTGACTAGCGGAGTTGCTAGAGGGAGATGCGCTGCTGGAATGGCTGCTACTACCGCCACCGCCGCCACCGCCGCTACTGCTCGAAGCATGTGCATGAGAGGTCGTGTCGAAGCCGCACGAGGTGAGGATGTCGTATGCATCTATTAGTGTAGGACATGTCAGTTTGTCTTCGAAAGAACGATTTCATGTAGAGTAGAGTAGAAAGAAGAAGGCGCACCATTATCATGCGGATCCGCAGCATCGTTATAACTATCGCCATCGTCGTCATCATCGCCGTCATTGTCCTCGTCTTGCGGATGGTCAGTCCTATATTGTGCGATGCAAGCCTCGCATCGTGGGATCTGGGTATCTGCTTGATCGGAGCCGCAGATGCAGTCCATCCCGGAGGTGTCGTTGTCGTTGCGTCTGTCGCATTCCTGGGCGATGCTTACGACGGGGTCGCAGGCTGAGTGGCAGGGGTGGGGGACGTCATCTGGATCTAGCTCCGCTGCGATGGCGAGCTTGCCGGAGAGGATGAAAGTTGTGAGGGCGAGGAGTGGCTGGATACGCATCTCGCCTAGTACAAAACTGCTTGAAAATGGATTTGGCGTTGCTGGGTGTGGTCAAAAGAGATCGGCCCCGGCTTTATTTATGCATTGCTTAGGTCTTGATTACGCGGCCGTCGAGCCCCTCTGATATTGAGTTCCAGGGTCTATGGTTGATAACGACGGTTTCGAGGCGCTGGTTCCACGTTGAACGGTAAAGATGACATTCATCGATTGACAGGTGGACGATGGATGGTTCGAAGCTCGGACATCGAGACTCATATGATCTGCAAGGGTCCGTTCCAGTGGTTGTTTCCGGTCGATCCCCGGTATGACAGATGTGGCAGCCAATGCTGTGGATGCATAGAACTCTGATGGTCTTAACTGAATCCGAAGAAGCGGAGCTCTAGCATTGGTAAGATCCAAAGAGACCATGCGTTGCAGCTATAGGAAGTGCGTGGTACTTCTAAATTGACCTTTATATGAAGAAACGCTCCGGCTAAAGTGGTAGCTCTCCTTTGCGCTGCTCGCCCATGGACGTTCACATCGAGGGGTTTGAAGCGGAGCTTTTCGAGGTGCGAGACTGACTTTATACCGCATAGTGATGCATGGACGTCAAGTCCATGGTTAGTTGTCGGTTCAATCATCCTGAAGAGACAGGACTGGTCGAGCACTCAAGTGCTTCCAACCTTGCCTTCCCTGGTACTTCGAAGATGCGGGGAACCCCACGTTGTGCTCTACCCCAGTCAGAGCTTAAAGCTGCGAATGTGGCCGTTGATTGCACATTGTCTAGACCAATTTGGACCAGAAGAAACCTAGGTAGCTGATTACCCAATTCGGTCTGGGATGTGTCTGGAAGAAAGATAAAGAGTTCAGGTGATTGGTGGTTGGGTGGAGGTTCCCCAAGGTTGATTTGGTTCCCCTCACGGCCAGCTCCGGCCAGCTCCAACCTCTTACTTCCCTCCAACTTCTTAATTCTTTGGCCCCATCCGTACCCCAGGAAGCTGAATCTTTGTTAAAGATAAAGACAATGGCTCGGACGGCACTGAGTAGGATGTCCTGGGAAGGGTATACCTTGCAGTCCGCGCAGACTGCAAGCCCTACGTTCATTCCCAGCTTCGTTTACGGCACAGCGTGGAAGAGAGACCGCACAGCAGGTTTGGTTCACCAAGCAATCACCAATGGCTTCCGCGCTGTAGACACAGCAGCTCAACCGAAACATTACCGAGAGGATTTGGTGGGAGAAGGCATACGGAAAGCCATCGGCGACGGTGTGGTTCGTCGGGAAGATCTATACGTATGTTGGAAAGCGAGAGAGAGTATCGCATCTTTTTCAGAGCGCTGATAGATCGCCAGATCCAAACCAAATTTACCTCCGTACATGGGCAAGATCCAGACGATATGCCGTATGACCCTAATGCCAGCGTAACGGATCAGATCCACGCGTCTGTGCAATCATCCCTGCACAACCTTCGTCCGACTGCTGAGCCGGAGAGTGCTGAGGACACGTACATTGACAGCCTTGTTCTTCATTCCCCTCTACCCACTATGGCTCAGACAATGGAGGCGTGGTCGGCATTGGAGACATATGTCCCTCATCGCATCCACAACTTGGGTATTTCGAACACCACTCTTCCTGTCCTAAGAGAGATCGTGTCGCTGGCCAAGGTAAAGCCCGCTGTGGTGCAAAATCGCTTCTACGGTGGAACGCAATTTGATGTTCCCCTTCGCGCCTACTGTCGAGAGTACCGGATTGTGTATCAAAGCTTTTGGACGTTGACGGCGAACCCGGAGTTGGTGCAGTCCAAGCCAGTGCAGTCTTTGGCGAAAAGCACAGGAGTGTCGACCGCTGCGGCTCTTTACGGGCTGGTCCTAGGCCTTGGGCAGACCACGATATTGAATGGAACGACCAAGGTGGAGCACATGAAGGCAGACCTGACGGCGCTCAAGACCTTGGAGCAGTTCTCGAGTGACAAAACCGAGGACTGGCAAGATATTCTCGAAGATTTCGACCAGCTAACAGGCGATCATGTGTATTTGGAATGAGTGAGGCCATTGTATAGATAATATAGAAGACTGCGAGTCTATCACACCGTGATGATACTCTGTAGGGGAAGAAGGAGATCCGTTTCGGGAATATCTCGAGGCTGAGCACGTGAAGATTAGGTAAACACGACATGACTCAGCTTTCCAGCCAATCAGAGCTTCGTTTTCTTTTCGACTTCATCATGGCCTGCCAAGATCTTCAAGTTGGAAAGAAAATCTGTCCTCCCAAGTTTGCTGCAATTTTCTCCTATCCATCCTTAACAGCCTTCATTCGCGAGCTGCTTTGAACACTGCTCGACCCGCGCGTTCCTATTCTGCCTATTTCGTCACTGAGTCACTAGTTCCTGTCATATTCCTTGCTCGGGCCCTCCACCGCCCTACGAACGAACAGTGCAACCGCTCAGCCTTTTTCTCCATCGCTGCCGCGCGCTCTGCAGGCCGTCCATGTCAATCCCAGCCTTGATGCTGGACTTTTCCCATTGATTCGTCCACTGCCACCGTCGCTTACGGACAGGCCAAATCGCTTGTGGGATTAGCAGTCATCGTCCTTATTACACCTTCCGCCCCCGTCGTTCTCCGCTCTAGTGTTATATTGCGCCCGTCGCGTAGCCGCGATCT
This sequence comes from Aspergillus stella-maris, assembly GCF_047715825.1. NCBI lineage: Eukaryota > Fungi > Ascomycota > Eurotiomycetes > Eurotiales > Aspergillaceae > Aspergillus > Aspergillus stella-maris. The sequence goes on along the minus strand of NW_027396864.1, from coordinate 51,253 downwards.
ATCGGTTTGCTGCTATCGGCCATCTTACTGTCTATTTGGAGATTTTCTATCCATTTTCGAGCGTCGCGCTTTAGACATACAGCTTGAGACGGCATATACGATTTCGATCAATCTATTCTTCCTCAGCTCAAAAGTTCTACCGAGTCGCATATCTCTACTTCACCCCGCAATACTTCCCGTTCCGAACGTGATAGAGTTGGACTGTTGGATTTGATTTTTCCCACCCACAACGCCGCGATATTGAAGATCGATCACATCACTTGTTCGAACGAACCTGCCTAGGGCAAGGCAGCGGTGTTTCTAAGTTCCGCGAAGACCAGCACCTACCGGCCGTTGAATCCTCGAGTGCCTGCAATGAGCCCCCAAGGAATAAATCGCAAGCGACCTGCTCCCGGCACATCCCCAATTCCCCATCCCCAGCTGGGCCAGCTCCCAAACTATCCGCCCTCCTCAGGACCATTGTCCAACGATCAGTTTCTACAATGGGGTCAGAATCAATCGTCCAACACCTTACCCGCCTCCTCCTTTCCCGACATAAATACCTACAGCCCAAGCGGTGCCATACAACCGTCAACTCATGATGCTTCTGGCGTACCGACCGCATCAAACCAAATCGCACGCCGACCACCAACAAATCAGATGGTAAACCGAAGCCGCAATTACGAGTCCCCGTCAGCCAGTTTGCCGGAGCAGGGCAACGGGCCTGGTGAGTCTGGCGGGTGGTCGGAAAGCTTAGATGAACTTTACAAGCGGGCGATGGTTGCAAAAAGAGAGGCGCAGGCTAAGAGGAAGCAAATCCCACCGTTTGTCCAAAAGCTTAGCAGGTATATCACTACGAACCCACAGGCGTTGAAACAGCTACTAAATCTCGAATCAGTTTCCTTGATGAGTCAAAAAACACCGAACTGATTAGATGGTCTGATGACGGCAATTCATTCATCGTGCTAGATGAAGACGAATTCGCCAAAACGCTGATTCCCGAGCTGTTCAAACACAACAACTATGCCTCTTTCGTTCGACAATTGAACATGTACGGATTCCACAAGAAAGTCGGTCTCTCAGACAATTCGATGCGCGCGAGCGAAAGGAAGAACAAGAGCCCCAGTGAATACGCCAATCCTTATTTCAAACGCGGCCACCCCGATTTGTTGTGGTTGATTCAGAAGCCGAAAAACACAACCGGGGGAGGCATGAAACCAACAAAGGCCCCAGGGCGCACCATAAAAACAGAGGATGCCGACCACGAAACTGATGGCTATGGCGATGACACAGCTGGAGCACCGCAAAACACCCGACCAGGTCAAGAGTTATCTTTGATCACGCAACAACCTCCCATGCCCAAGGACCAGTTCTCGAACGTCTATCGGGAACTGCAAGCCATCCGTCAACAGCAGCAGATCATCTCCAGCACCATAAGCAAGCTACGCAGGGAGCATGAGCAGCTTTATGCACAGGCAGCGAATTTCCAGGAGCAGCATACACGCCATGAAAATTCAATCAATGCCATCCTTACATTCCTTGCTACGGTCTATAACCGCAGCTTGCAGGGTCAAGAAGGCCAAAACCTAGCCAATTCTTTTGCCGGGGCGATCTCACAAGATCAAGGCAACGTTGTTGATATCGGCGATGACTTCTCATTCGGAACGTTGGGGGGTTCCTCGCTCAATAGTCCTGGTGGCCCGCGGTCGATGAAGAAGCAACCGTTGCTGCTCAAGGCGCCTCCGGGGCCGGAACGCCACGGGCGTGCAACAACGCTATCGCCTGCCACGAGCGCCTATGAACGCTCACAGTCTCGTAACCACCTGCGGCCGTCGAATACTTCGCAATCGGGGCAGGTCGAGGAAGTTTTTGACAATAGCCCGCGATCAAAGGAATCTCCTGCTTCCCAGTCCCAGCAACACCCGCAGCAAGACATCATGTCCGTCATTCAAAACACCAACGCTCGGAACGGTATCCCAACGACATACAGTGACTTCCCCAACGTGCTATCGTCGCTCGAGACATCTGGGGGAAACGTTCCTCTCACCCCGAACCAACGGGAGGATATGCTCCGTCTCATGGCAAACGAGACAGGGACACACGATGCCAGCGGAAATGTACCCCAGAACAACGCTTTGATCAACCCAGTCCCACCACCAATGCCAAATAATTATTCATCACGCCTTGCGAACACTCGATCCGAGATTGACAATTTGATGAAAATGCAAGCCGAGCAAGACCGCTCCGTTCAAAATCTTACCAACCTTTTACAGCCACTCAGCCCAAGCGGCACGATCCCCGGTATCGGCGCCGATGGAAACATTCCTCCCCCTCCTCTCGAACTAGACCAGATCTTCAGCAACGATTACTTTACCGATTTCAACGACTATGACCCGAACAATAGAGGGAATCTAGAACTTGGTGATCCAACGGGGACCGGTCAGGCACCTAACACAGGCGACAACGCTGTTTCAGACGACCCAGCGATCAAACACGACGGGAATGACCTGTTCGATTTTGACCATTTAGCCGGTGATGGTGAGCTGTTCGGATCGAATCAACATCAGCCCGACCCCAGCTTCTTCCAGGGCTTCGATAACGGTTACGGCAATGCAGCCAACACCGGGAACAACAACTCAGGCATCAGCGGCCCCGGCCGGGTGGTGGAAACACTCACAGACAGTGCGTCCACGAGCCCCAGTAACCCGATCGAGGACCCTACTCAGTATGGGACCGGCATTCTCGACCCGAACGACCCTGGGAATAGAAATCACAGCAATGGTGGTGGAAAACGAAGGAAGAAAGCTTGATGCTTCTCATTTCTAGCGTATATAGTTCGTTTTATGTCTCTACGAATAAGACCGCAAGCCGTGCTTGAAATTTATTCGCACAACATATTCACCTCAACTGAAGGATTCACTATTGTCAATAAATACCCATCAAACTGGGCTGGTCGAGTTTTGAGATTGCCTTTTTAGCAATGATTTCAATCTAGACGGCAACGTGTAAACAATTAGCCTCGACATATACCTTGACTTACATAGTAGGCCTTTCGCACCTAAAGGTGAATCTGCCAGATTCTCCATTGTGCTAACATTGAAGGATCTCCCTAACAATTAGACAGGAATCACTGCACCAAAGCACAAGGCAGACACGACAGTAGTCATAAACCCCGACTGTAGGTGAGTGGTCGACGGCGAAAGCGCCAAAAGGTGGCACGACTGCAAATGATGCAGCATGATTCGGTCGATTGAGCAATGGCCACCGGCTAGAACAGCCCGACGTGAATATAAGATTTTGATACGTCCTACTTATCTCAGCCTCGTAACAGCGTTCTTTTGTTTACGTGAGGCTCCAGCGCGAGGCTCAATCTAACATGCAGCCCGGTGCCCCAGACCCCAGATAGACCCTGATCGGGCCTCAGCCTCGTTTATCTGGACCGGAGGTTGGGACGAACTCATGCGCCGTCGCAGAAATATAGCCAATCAATTGGACACCAAAAAGAGACCGTTAGGTTCGTTGGAGGGTTAGCTTGAAAGCCCGGAGAAGGAGCCTTGTCCCGCCCCCTCGGGATAGCTTCACCGCCCCCGCCGATGATGCTGAACACTTGCCCACTTGTCAAGTGCTCCAGCATTCCAATTTCTCTTGGGAAGCTGCTAGATACCTATTGTTTTGCTCTGCATCCCAATATCGCACACCATTGGAGGCTCTATTGCGAATCTGCCTCCCTGTGACTCCTGTTTCCTCATTCCGCGGCATTGTGGCGTGCTTCCGAGGCGCATCCATCTGCAGGCCACTTCATTGCTCTTCTCTATCGGCCTGCCACGTTATATTCTGGCCCAATTCCCAGCTTCTATTGATTGATTGACGAGACTCGGTCCCTCATAGCCGCTCGCTAGATCCTCTCCCACCCCTGATTTGTTCCTAACAACCTTCCAAGGTTGAATACCGCCAGTTTCCCTCCGCCGTGCATGCCGTCACCAAGGTCCTCTGCTCGCTGTTTGTGGAACAAGCGCTTGACCGTCGGCATCCCATTACTTCCATTGCCTCGTCCATCCCCAGCTTATCGCTCGCTTCTTGCTCCTATAGGCGCCACTTTTGTCCCGGGCGCCCCTCATTCGCATTCTGTGCACACACGATCACACGCGCCTTCTTGTTTGCTTTCCTCTTCTCCTCCGCGGTCTTCCCCCTCCCACCGCATCTCCCTTCTTCAGACCATCACACCTACCAGAAACATGACGATGAGATCGGCCGAGCGCCTCACTGAGGGACTAGAGAAGCCTTCTCTGGATGACCGCTCTTACAGGGTCATCCAGCTGCCCAATAAGCTTGAGGCGCTGTTGGTGCACGATGCGGAGACAGATAAGGCCGCTGCGGCTATGGATGTCAATGTCGGGAGTTTTAGTGACCCGGAAGATTTGCAAGGTCTCGCCCACGGCTTGGAGCACATGCTGTTTATGGGAACCGAGAAGGTATGGACATTGCCAATCTCTTTGAACATCTCTAATCGCGAAATTTCCAGTACCCCGTAGAGAACGCATACAACCAGTACCTCGCCTCCCACTCTGGATCTTCGAATGCCTACACCGCTGGTACCGAGACGAACTATTTCTTTGAGGTGTCTGCTACGGGTACATCTAACTCCTCGAGCGGCGAATCTACGCCTAACGGAACTACAAATGGCGAGACAGACGCACGGTCACCATTGTACGGCGCGCTTGATCGGTTCGCACAGTTCTTTGTTTCGCCACTTTTCCTAGAGAACACACTCGACCGTGAAATGCGGGCGGTAGACTCAGAAAACAAGAAGAACCTCCAGAGTGATCTGTGGCGGTTGATGCAGCTCAACAAGTCGCTATCCAACCCTGAACACCCATACAACCACTTCTCAACTGGAAACTTGCAAACACTGAAGGAAGAACCGCTGAAACGCGGTGTTGAGATCCGCAATGAATTCATGAAGTTCTATGAGAAGCACTACTCTGCTAACAGGATGAAGTTGGTTGTCCTCGGCCGTGAGTCGCTAGATGAACTAGAGAAGTGGGTGTCGGAGTTGTTCGCCGGTGTCAGTAACAAGGACCTACCCCAGAACCGGTGGGATGGTATCCCAATTTGGCTACCGAATGACATGAGTAAACAAATCTTTGCTAAGCCTGTCATGGATTCGCGCTCCGTGGACATTTACTTCCCGTTCTTGGATGAAGAACAACTATATGAGTCTCAGCCGAGCCGATACATTAGCCATTTGATCGGACACGAAGGCCCAGGAAGTATCCTGGCACACATCAAGGCAAAGGGTTGGGCAAACGGGTTGTCTGCCGGTGTGATGCCGGTCTGCCCCGGAGCCGCTTTCTTCACCGTCTCCGTTCGCTTGACCCAGGAAGGTCTGAAGCAATACCAGGAGGTGGTCAAGACCGTCTTTGAGTACATTGCCATGATCAAGGAGCGGGAGCCTGAAGAGTGGATCTTCGAGGAGATGAAGAACCTCGCGGAGGTAGAATTCCGCTTCAAGCAAAAGTCTCCCGCCAGCCGGTTCACGAGCCGCCTGAGTAGCGTTATGCAGAAGCCTCTGCCCCGCAAATGGTTGCTCAGTGGGTCTCTCCTTAGAAAGTTTGACCCAGAGGGCATCAAGAAGGCCTTTTCGTACCTGCGCGAAGACAACTTCAAGTTGATCGTCGTGGCACAGGACTACCCTGGCGACTGGAATGCCCAGGAGAAGTGGTATGGAACCGAGTACAAGGTCGAAGATGTTCCTCAAGACTTTATGGGCGGCATCCGGGCGGCACTGGAATCTACGTCTAAGACCCGAAAGTCGGAATTGCATATGCCCCACAAGAACGAGTTCGTGCCTACGAGGCTTTCGGTGGAGAAGAAGGAGGTGTCTGAGCCTGCAAAGACGCCCAAACTCATCCGGCACGACGATCATGTCCGTCTCTGGTTCAAGAAGGACGACCGTTTCTGGGTTCCCAAGGCCACTGTCTTTGTCACCCTGAGGAACCCGCTTGTCTGGGCTACGCCTGCCAATCTTGTCAAGTCTAAGCTATATTGTGAGCTCGTTAGAGATGCTCTTGTTGAGTACTCATACGACGCGGAACTCGCTGGCTTGGACTACCACTTGTCCGCCAGTATCTTCGGACTTGACATTTCCGTTGGAGGCTACAACGACAAGATGGCTGTGCTTTTGGAGAAGGTTCTCACCAGCATGCGTGATCTTACCATCAACCCTGACCGCTTCCGCATTATCAAGGAGCGTCTAACCCGGGGCTACAAGAATGCTGAGTACCAGCAGCCGTACTACCAGGTCGGCGACTACACTCGATACCTGACCGCAGAACGCGCCTGGCTCAACGAGCAATACGCCGCTGAGCTCGAGCACATCGAGGCCGAGGATATCCGATGTTTCTTCCCTCAAATCTTGCGCCAAAACCACATTGAGGTTTTGGCACACGGAAACCTGTACAAGGAGGATGCGCTGCGCATGACTGACAACGTTGAGACCATCCTTGACAGTCGTAACTTGCCTCAGTCTCAGTGGTACGTCAGGCGTAACGTTATTATTCCTTCCGGTGGCAACTTTGTCTACGAACGCCCTCTTAAGGACCCTGCCAACGTCAACCACTGCATTGAGTACTACCTCTTCATCGGCAGCATTGACGATGAGGTCCTACGTGCGAAGCTCCTCCTCTTCGCGCAGATGACCGATGAGCCTGCTTTCGACCAACTCCGAAGCAAGGAGCAGCTCGGATACGTCGTCTGGAGCGGCGCCCGTTACTCGGCTACAACTATTGGCTACCGCGTCATTATCCAGAGCGAGCGCACCGCTCAGTACCTGGAAACCCGTATCGACTCCTTCCTGACTGAGTTCGGCAAGACCCTGGAAACGATGTCAGAGGACGAGTTCGAAGGCCACAAGCGCAGCGTCATCAACAAGCGCCTTGAGAAGCTCAAGAACTTGGGCTCTGAGACCTCCCGCTTCTGGAGCCACATCGGCTCTGAGGACTTTGACTTTGCGCAGAACGAGACCGACGCCGCGAGTGTTCGGGCTCTGACCAAGTCAGACATCCTTGACTTCTACAAGAAGATGATCGAACCCGCTTCTTCTACCCGTGGTAAACTCTCGATCCACCTGAAGGCTCAAGGTGGTGCCGAGTCGAAGGAGCAAGAGACCGCTATCGAGAAGCCCGCGAACCCGACCTACATCACGAATGTGACGGACTTCAAGGCTCGTCTGGCTGTCAGCACGGGTCCCAGCCCCATTACAAACCTCAGTGAATTCGAGGACTTTGATGCCAAACTTTGAATCATCTCTCATTCTTTGGTTAGATACATACGTTGTTCATTGTTTTGCATTGCAGCATTGGTACGGTTGGGCGGATTGGTTGGCGTGGGTGGTGATGTGAGCGGGACGGTGTAGTAGGCGAGCGTGTTGGCTTTTCCGTTGAGTGTAGAATAAGTCTAGCATGTTTTTGGTCACAGAATACTACTGTCCTAAATAATTACCTCGTACATTGTTTTATACTCCGTGTATAGAGCGACCATAACACACCGGCCCGATGTTTATGCGGGCAAGCTCCAACACCAATCAGCGGGCCCACCAGCCTCCGGAGCTCCAACCGCAACATTATACAACCACCAAGATACCAGCGCTTCTTTCACCTCTCTCTCTTTCCCATTAACCTCTCTCTGACCCACACACATCTCCCCAAGATGTCCACAACTACAGGCACCGCAATGCAAAGCAGCAACCCGTACGCCCTTCCCCTCCATCCCCAATCGCCCTCTATTCCCTCCCCAAGCCCGGCATCATCTTCCACCGTCACCGCAGCTAACAGAAACACCAACAGCCCCATCCCACCAAACGACTTCTCCTCCAAACAACCCCCCACAATCCGCCTATACCCGCTCTCAAACTACACCTTCGGCACAAAAGAAACCCAACCAGAAGAAGACCCGTCCGTCCTCGCGCGCCTCAAAAGACTAGAAGAACACTACGACGCCCACGGCATGCGGCGCACCTGCGAGGGGATCCTCGTCTGCCACGAACATAACCACCCGCACGTGTTGATGCTTCAGATTGCAAACGCATTCTTTAAACTCCCCGGTGACTACTTGTTGCATGATGATGAGGAAATCGATGGCTTTAAGAAGAGGCTGAATGAGAGGCTTGCGCCTGTGGGGTCCCAGTTTAGTGGCGAGGGCGTGAATGAGGATTGGGAGGTTGGCGATACGCTTGCGCAGTGGTGGAGGCCGAACTTTGAGACGTTCATGTATCCGTTTTTGCCGGGGCATGTTACGCGGCCGAAGGAGTGTAAGAAGCTTTATTTTATTCAGTTGCCGAAGAAGAGTGAGTCGCTTGTACCTGTTCTACACCATAATTCCCTACGAAGACCTGTTGCTGATGACTGCTTGTGTTGTGCAGAGGTCCTCTCCGTCCCCAAGAACATGAAACTCCTCGCAGTCCCGCTCTTCGAACTATACGACAACAACCAGCGGTACGGCCCGCAGCTCTCGTCGATCCCGCACCTGCTGTCGCGGTATAACTTTGAGTTTGTCGATGAGAATGATAATGTTGTTGCTGCTACGCCTGGGACGGGCGCGCCGGGGGACCAGCCACAGCCTAGGACGAAGGTTCTGGCTGGCGAGGGGAGTGCGAATATCAAGCAGGAGGATACGGGAATGGCGGATTATGGGGAGGGGGTGAGGATGGGGGGCAGTGGGGAGGATGTTGAGTGAGGGAGCATGGAGGAGAGGTGATGCGATCTCGTACGGGAGAGTCAGCTGGTGACTGGCTTGGCTCGGCTCACGAAGCCGCTACATCCTACTATCGTGTCTGCGAGTGGAGGGTAAGGCATTGCCAGCAGCGGGAATATGGTGGTACTCATCAAACAAAGTCCTTCGAATCACAAGATGTGTGTACATGTTTAGCTCTTACGACTGGCGTTCGAGGAGCAATATCCGCATGATTCTATTCAATTCATCTAGCCAAGATTCTGATCAATATTCAAGTTCTACTCGTCGTCTCATGGGCGTCTCTTTTTATAGTAGCATATTACCTGCTAACTTAACCTCCGTGGTCGTCGTACTGAAGTGCCCTCCACTAGTCGAGTAAGGCGCAGAAACTCGCCACGTAACCCTGAGGCATAAACACAACCTCCGTAAGTGGCAAAGGAAGAGAAATACAAAGGTCAGTACTTCACCAGTACTAACACATCTGATAACGGTGAAAGACCCTTCAAATCCAATGTGTATTATACAGCCCAAGCCCGAGCCCAGACCAAGCCCGACTTCTAACTCCCTCCCCCCTATACCATAAACAAGGACATTAAATCATGTATAAAGATTGCGGTCTTGATTTGATATCTGAACCTCGGACGGGACGGGATAGTACAGCATCTCCCAATCCTAAAGAGGTCTAGATTTCTAACTCGGCACCGAGCGTGAAATCTAAACTATTTTGGAAAAGAGCAGATATAAGTGTGTCCCTCGTATCGAGGGCGCTGAAGTCTTCAATGGACAAAATCTAGGTAGTTCTGGATGCGCAGGTACGTAGATAGTATAGTAGGTGGGGTTGCGTGGACTGGCCGGGTTGAGAGGAGGTTAGGGCTTGGAGTGTCGTTCCTCGAAATGTGAAATGGGAATTTTCAGGTTCCTGGCTCGTTAGGAGTTATATACCATACTGTGATTCGATAATCTGGACCGAATAGGATCTCAAAGTGGGCCGGCTATGACTGGTATGGACTCATCGCCGCAAATGAGAGGAACTATCCATGCTGATGAGAAGGCGTTTAGCCTAGGATATCATGGAAGCAACAAAGCGAAGTAAGATGAACGAATCCATCCCCCGCTCTCATTGAAAGACCTCTAGCGCGTGGGGCTGATACTCTGCGGCACCATAGATACCTACAGGTGTACAGCCTTGCTGCCTGCTTTGTAGTTATAGGTCGGAGCTTAAAGAGCGCTTTCATGACCTACTTCATCCTCTCTTCAACGATAAGTACCGAGCAATTTCCACTTACCAATTACTCAAGCTCCAGATGTCTTCATCTAGATCCAAATCAGCCACTTACCCCCCTCCACTCGTCATCCCACCCCTAGATCCCACCAAGCACACGCACACTATTATCCTCCTACATGGCCGAGGGAGTAACAGTGAAAGGTTCGGTCAGGAATTCCTCGCATCAACGGGGATAGCACGGCGCCTCCCAACGACGAAGTTCATATTTCCCACTGCAAGTAAGCGGCGCTCGACGGTGCTTAAGCGGACTCCTATAAACCAGTGGTTTGACAACTACTCGCTTGAAGATCCGAATACGAGGACTGAATTGCAGCTCGATGGGCTTAAGGAGACGGGGGCGTTTTTGCGCAAGTTGGTGGAGGAGGAGGCGGGAATCCTATCAGGTCTGGAAGAGGGCAATGGGGATGGATATAGCCGGGTGATCATAGGAGGATTGAGTCAAGGATGCGCAGCGGTCTGTATTTTGTCTTCTGGGAGAAGGATTCGATAAGGCTCTTGGTGGGTTCATCGGTATGAGCGGGTGGTTGCCTCTCGAGGGAGAGATGTCGGCCATACTGGGTTTGGACGAGAACTCGGATGAAGACGCGGATGAGGACAAAGACGACGAGGACCCCTTTGATCATGACAGCGACAGCGATGCTGAAGATGGAAGCGGACCTGTCCCTGCGCACGTCCAGGCAGTCAATCACGTCCGCGACGTCCTCGAACTGGAACTATTACCAGCACCGGCTTCAGCGCCAGACCAGAGCCAGACTGCTTCATTCCCAATCCATTTTCAGACACCAGTCTTTCTCGGTCACGGCGCTGCAGACCCCAAGGTATCGGTCAGGCTAGGCCAGCACATGGCGTCCGTTCTGTCAGGTGCAAAGGGGTTCAACATGGACGTGACGTGGAAGGCATACGAGGAGTTCGGCCATTGGTATCAAGTGCCAGATGAGGTTGTTGATATTCTAGCGTTTTTGAGGGAGAAGACGAGTGTTTTTGTTGTTGATGTGGATAGGTCGGGCTCCAGAGTAGTTCGCTTGCCAGTTCCGGAATGCTCATCCGAGATCTGATATTAGTCACATACAAGAAAAGAATAGCTAGCCTAATTTACAGCAAGAGCAGAGTTATCTCCAACTCTCCAAAGCCATTTTGAACAGCCAGCGCCGTGAACTTTGGGCTCTAGGAATGAGCGACCCTGCCTACGTGGACGATAGTCCATCTACTCAGTATACCGAAATCTCTGCAAGACTGTCTACTATTTTCCATCACTAAAAACTGAATAGAGCCTACAGAAGCCTGAATATAGAGAAATCATGTTACTACGTCATCTGCCCAACTCTATCCCACCGGACGATAGGAGGTACTGCAGCCCTGCCTAGTTTCCACCGCCGCGTCGATGGAACAGGACGCCGAAGCACTAAGTATCAGTTCTTTTTCTCCCTTGCTCTAGCACTGTGATCAGAAATTATGCGCTGATTTCATATCATAGCCCAGCCATCATGTCCTCTACTGCGGAAATAAATGCCGCCGCCTCCTGCCTTTTGTCCCTGACAGATCAACCTTGGAACAACCACTCTCGAACCAAGAACATGAGAACTCTATACATTCGAAATAAGCGCCGGTTAACCGACAGGCCTTAGCATCGCCAGACATTAGTCGAGCCCAGAAGGACTAGCTTGTCTCGGAATCCAGACAATATCCCGAAGAGCGACTCAAGCTTCTCGAAGACCTCGAAAAGCTCTCCCCGGAGGAATACGCGCGCGCGAAATAAAATGGCGCCAAGATACGATCATGAAAATGATGAAGCCGCTTTTGCAGTGCCAATCAAGTGGCCTGAAGCTGCCTACTCGACGCAAACCGGATACCGAGGAACAGAGACATCATGACGAGACGAGGCACGAGATTATGCAGGAGTTTAAACAAGTCCTCCCTGTTTCACAAAGACCTCCTCGCAAACTTGAAAAGTTCTTCAACTCTCATGCAAGGCTGTGAGAATTTGACCGACGGCGGACGACTAACGGCCGAGACTATCACGGGCGTCGACGGTTGGGGATCTAATGATTGGCTTGGAACGTCTCTATAGACCTTTACGACAGAAACCATGACTGCGTCAATACAGAGGCTTTCATGGCTGATTGCTTGCTGCGGTTATGAACTGGTTGAATCATGTGGCATTGCTGGACTCGAATGATGGAGAGCTCCTGCTGTCTCGTCCTAGAGGGGTAGTTTAGAGAGCTGAGCAATACCTTAATATATTGTACTTTGAATCATCCTGACCTGGGTATATTGCTTGCCTGTAGCGCGGAGTCATAAAGAAGATCAATACGTCTAATTTATCGAATAATTCAGCTGTCGTTGCCGCCTCGATGGATCTAGGCGGCCTGGCTTCTTGATGCAATAGAACTCTACCCTCATCAAGCTGAAGCCCTAACTATGCAGCCATCATACAACCCGTTCGAGTCAACATATACCGAACAACCATGGGTTCTGTCAGAGCTAGGGCTAAAAGCTTATGTCCCAACAGTGATGTCTCAACAGAACTGTAGTCGCAAACCACCAGCATCACCCCAAACCAGTCGTTCAGCCACTCTACAGGGAAACCCTCAATCATACAAGACCTTTTCGAGAGTTCTCACCAACCTTAACAGTCAGCCTAAGCTGGCGCATTCAGATAGGTGAAGACTAAGGGCAGCGAAGGTTCCGTCATTCCCTTGCTACTTATGTCTCCCCTTCCTCTGTCTTCCTCCTACCCTTCTACCATCATCTACCCATCTACCCATCAACCCATCACACTGATACTCGGATATCGACTGATTTTCGACCATCTTCTTGCTATTTTCTTAGCTACGATCTATCGAATACTTGATATCTAACTCTCTCGACCCTTTTCGGTCTTCCTAATACCTGTTTCTTCAGATCCGGGTTGGTCTTCCTGATCTCTGACTCTTTTGACTCTGTTCGTTTTGCTAACATCTCGTTCTTTAGACCCTCATCTCTCTACCTAATACCTCTTTCTTTCGACCCTGGTCGTTCTTCCTAATCTCCGTTTATTCAGATACCGGTATTCCTTCCTTTTGACCCTGATCGTTTCTCTCATATTTGATTCTGGTCCGTATACTGATACCTTACTCTTCAGACCATGGGCGATTCACTCACTTTCACCACACCCTTCTCCTCCCTCCATCACACCACAATGACGGGTCCCATTTCCTTTAACCCGGCCCTCGTCACCTACGACCCCGAGACCTGCACCATACGGGTTACTCCCCCGATCATGGCCCATCCCATGACCATGGCCCAGCCCCAGACCATGCCCCCGGCCCTCCCCCCGACCACAACCCAAACAGCGCCCCAGGGAAAAACGGCCATCCCCCGCCAGGGCACAAACGGCCAGCCCTCCTACCGGAGCCCCGAAAGACCTCACAAAAGCTACAACAGTGCTTGCGAGGTGTGTCGTGATCGCAAGGCGAAGTGCCCTGGTGAGAAACCTGACTGCTCGTTCTGCATATCGAATGGGTACGAGTGCGTGTACCCGACGTCGAAGAGGGAGAAGGATAGGATGTGAGTTTATACTTCCGCTATAGTTCTTGTTTTCCCTTGTTTATATCCCAGAGGGCATCCTGAGTGGGGGAAAAAAAAGCCGAACTCGGCCCCGACTTTGCTTCACCTCACCCACGTGCACCATGCACTATGCACCCTGGGCTTTGGAAATTCAATTGATTCAAGGCTGATTTGAGTTGACTGACTTACTAACATGCTTATTTTACGTACAGATGGACGGAGCACCTCGAGCAACGCACCCAACAGGACGAGGCAGTTTTGGAGATAATTGCTGCCAGAGAGGGGATCTCCGTTGAGGAACTGAGGGAGAGAACGCTAGGGGATGCCTATGTAAGTGCCAAATATATTCCCCCCTCCACCTCTCCTCCCCGTCCATTTCGACCATGTCCTCTTTGCTACTTCTTCACCAGGACCTGGCTAACTTGACCCTCCTCCAGATGCACATCAGCCCTCAACCAGAGCCCAAGGTGCCCAAGAAGCCCAAAAAGTCCAACAAGAGGAAGCGCAGCGAGACTGACGAGTCCACCGACAGCTCAAACAATGAGACTGTCACGGGCAATACCGTGAGCGCAGAGCAGGCTGGCCCTGTTGCCCCTGCTGCTCCCTCTGCCCCCACTCGTGTGTCTGCTCCGGTCGTTGTTCCGCAGCCAGATTCTACCCTCATGGCACCTCCTTTGGTTACTGCGAACCCAATGCAGCAGCAGCAGTATGTTGAGCCATACAACCTCACGCTCAACCAGGACCCGCCCATGGACGGTCCTGCTTTTGCGTCTGGGTTTGAGACTGGCTCTGGTTCTGGTTCTGCTCTTGGCCCTGATTCTGCTCCTGCCATCGATTCTGGCGTTGATGCAGTGTCACTTTTGTCTCAGTATCTCAATGAGCCAAATGTGAATCCGGCTGGCGAAATGTACGACTGGCTGGTCGGCGGCCCGCAAAACCAGCCGGACATGGAGCTTTTCCGCGAGTTTGTCAATGTCTAGGGGCTTTCTCTCTTTCTTCTTTTCTTTTCTTCTTTCTTGTTTGGAGCCTCGTGTGTTTTCTCTGTGTGTTTTTTTCTTCTGTTGGAGTTTGGATTCTTTTTCCGGAGTACCGGTTAGCCCTATTAGGGCTATGCCCGCCAAGTTGGCGTTAAGGCTGTTTGTTTGTAGTTCATTCTTCGAAGTTCTCCATTCACTTTCTTTTTGGTGTTTGGATTCTCAGATTGTTCCTGCTTGAATTTGCTTGATGGGAGTTTACGATCTTGGATGATTACGATTACGATGACGATTACGGTCACGATCGGATGATACCCCCGCCGGAATCCAGTTCCTAGAAAAGGGACCGGCGCGGTGCACTTGCAACAAAAAGTACGGTTGATGATTTTGTTTGACATGTTTTACTTGCTCTTGTTACAATCCTTTGGATTGGACGGGTTCTTTCTCCCCGTTATACGGCGTGGTGCGATGCAGTGCTTAACAAATTGCATGGGTATCGGCACCTGCATCAGCTTGGATCAGATCGGCATTCGCCTCCGAGCGGGATGGATTATATTTTGTGTTGTCTATTCCGTTTGAATATGTGGTGTTTTGTTGAAAAGTTCTCTTGCACCTGTATGATTATACTTGGATGTTGTCTCTGTTGACTTACCACTACGTGCCACGACGTGCTACATTTATCCCTCCTTCCGACTACGAAGTGGAGCAAGGGACCTTCGCCTGTGGCTATGGCTTTATCATGTTTGGACTTTCATTTCAAAAAAAAAAAAGAAATGGAGGGGAATAGAAAAATTGGGGGTGTTATCACAATCTTCCGCACAACGCATAGAGTAATGTCTCTGTACCCAGGAACAGATAACCAAGGCATCCATTGTTCGATAGATGGATGGAAGGTATAGTACTTGATTCTGATATGCAGTATGGTACTATGTCAAGGACTATCTACTGGGTACATAATCGTACTTCAACGAAAGACCTCACCTTGAAGGGTAGGTAGTCATGACCAAGACGGATATGATCCGACCCAGATCCCGCAGAGCTAGTTCTATACAGTCCTTAACCCCCCCTCTTCCTCCACGCGAAGATCCAAAAAAAGCGCTCACACAATCGCCACAAATCGCTTCGGATTCGACATCTGTCCATCGAACTCGTCTTCAATCCTTCCTCGCGGTAGGCGCCGAGTAAACCTCTCTTGTGTGCATGACGTTGACGATGATCCTGATCTTGCCATTGCTCTAAATATTTCGTTATATTCCTCCATTTGAGACATGTAATGAGAGACCTGCTGGCGTAGCTTTTCCGAAATGTACCTCACCATTGCAATCACACTGCCGTGCGTAGCGACCCTAGGTTCTCGCGCAGAATCATGACCGAATAATATAAGCCGGTTGGCGAGTTTAAGTCCCCTAGGTGAGTAGAGGCCCGGAACGACTTGCATAGCCGGTAGAGCGGGACTAGGACTAGAACTAGAATCAGATGAACGCTTAAACTTGAGTCCAAACTTCCGGACAGCGGCTTCGTGTGCGAGAGGCAGGTACAAATACCCGCCAAAATCACCGCAGGTGTCGCACTCTGCTGTGTGTAGTTGGCATAGAGATCTTGGCAGACTATCCATTGTCCTGTGTTGATGCTGAGGATTGCGCGGAGTAGATACGGTGCGTGCTGGACTATAGCTTTATATGCAGGGATAGAGTCGATTACCTGCATAACTCGGCGACTAATGCGCCGGAGATCGGTTAGAGCTCGTATATCGAGGTAGAGGAGGATCATATTGTGTATTTCCGGCGGAAGCTGCTCCAGGGTTCCAAGAGGATACTTTGGGGTTGGGCGATGCCGGCCATTGTCTAGGCGGCAGAGATGTGGGACATTGTCCAGAGTGTGGTCTCCAAGATCATAGTATTCACATCTCACGTTGTCTGAGACGAGGCTTGTTGTCATGATTTTGCGCTCGTTTGCAAGCAGCAAGACGTTTTAAAGTGGTTGATATTGGTAGTTGGAGGCAGAAGATTGCTGGCAAAAGTACTCTTTGGTGAGTAAGCACATACATTGTTCTTGCCAGAAGATGTTAACGTTACCACTTTGGCTAAAGGCTTCTAGCCTAGGAACTCTAGAGGACCCATGTAGACCTCGACTAACAGAAGACACTTCTTTTCTGTTGCAACCCTAACCAATGTGAAAAGTCCAACAATGCTATGCTATTGCTAATATATACTTTCTTGTAACTGTATCCAACAGTCTTAAAACACAGAAAAATAACCCAAGCAAATCTTTCTCAATCATCTTGTCTTCAGCTTAGTCCCTATGCATGGACAAGGGGAGGAGAGGGTTTGGTTGCCGCTCGTGGATAGGCTCGTGGATAACGGTAGAAAACGACCTCACGCTGGAGCTTGCGTGCACACTCGCGGCCTCGCGCAAGGCTTGCTGATTATCATTGACAGGAAGGGGTTCGGCCACGTTGACGGTGACAGGCGCGTCGATTCCGGGTTCGTGGATTGCTGTCTCGGCCTTCAAACCTGCGAGTTTCTTGAAGACTTCGATCAGGGCTCATGTGAATCCTGCTGTGCATATACTCTGGGATGCCTGAGTCTTACGATTTTTCTGGTCCTTGGACCCCGGGTACTTTTCAAGTGCCGAAGGGCTCCCCCGTAAAGTTCCAGCGGCCCCCGGTATACTCCGTGGTCAAGTCCTTTCTATGATTTGCAGACAGCAATTGACATTAGCGATTGACCTAAACCGCGAGTTTGGTCCATGGACGAACCGGAATTTGCGCATTACCATGCACTGGGCAATCTGGCCTAGCAGGAGAGCCAGGGCTCGTTGGAGAGACCGAGACAAGAAACCATCGGCGGGGGTGACTTTGTTGTTGGACTAGGCATGCATTGGAAGTAAAATGAAAAGTGTGAATTGTGTGTTAGAGTTTGTACCATGGATCAATGAAATGTCTTGATGTGCTGATTGACAATTGATAACTGCATGATGATTGTTGACATGGAAGAGAGTGAGGAGTGCTTGTGGAAGTTGGAACCCTTTACAGCACCCAGAATGGAAGGTCCTACCCTACTGGATTCCAACTCTTACACCGTAAGAAATGGTTACGAAGCAGCACGTCAGCCATCCTAGTACGCATTGACAACCTTTTGACACAAAGACAATGGTGTCTTCCTCGTCCTGGATGAGGAGGATGGGCTTGGACGCTTTGTCACTCTGCGCGTGCGCATTGATTTCTTGGAGCTTTGAGAGAACTGCGTTATCCAATGCTGTCAAATTTCCCATTATATCGCACATGTATGAAGCAGGTTTGTGCTGGAAGCGAGTTCGAAGGCTGATGTAGGGGGTGTGTTAAGACTGAAGTCGTATAAATTGGGAGCAGCGCCGAAGGCCTTCACTATTTCGTAGCAGAAACAGCAGCAGCTGTTATAACCAAATAGGTATGATGAAGGGAAAGGGATATTGTCATTGTTTTTCTAGATGGAGATGCTGCTGGGGATGTTGAAGGCTGTGCCGTCCAGAGGTTAAACAGAAGACTCTCAACAGACCATCAACACCCTCTTTTTGGCAGAATCTCCCTACACCGCTGCGTCCAAGCCTTGTTAGCAATCTTCAAAACAGCGCAACAATTATTGACAATCCAAAACTCAGCCGGACTGGTAACTACCTAGTACTGCCAAGCGAACGTTTCAAGCATCGCGTGATTGAATTGGTCTCCGTGTCTAGGCCCCTGCTCAACACGTTCTAGTGCTCCACGGCTATCTAACGGTTCGATCGGCCTCTCAATACCGTTGTAGTTAAAACAGCAGGGGCAGGCGGGTGTACAGTGGCCAGCCCAAGCCCCAGTGTCAACGCCTGGATAGCATAGACAGCACCCACAACTTCGAGCACAACAGCCCCCAGCCTCTGTACATTTCATCCAATACCAGCGCGAGTAGTACCACCATAACCGCTTGCTTCTTGCCTCACAGATCCCGCAGTATATCGGGATGTCTCTGAGACCGTCTTCTGTAGCCCGCCATTTGTAGAGTGCGTCTTTGCAGGCCTGTCTATGATTTTCCCGCTGGTGTAGAATGTCTGCGTATGCGTGCACAAGATCAAGTTTCTGCTCTCCACGGCTCATCTCGTCGAGTAAAATGCACTTCATCCGCACTGATTCCCCTCGTAGCCATTTTTCGCGCTAGACTGTGACGCCGAGCTCCTCGTAGGTTGTAAAGTATGCGCTCAGTAAGGTCCATTCGTGATTTGTTAGGCCGAAAATCTGATGCTGAAGACGTCTAAAGCGTTGCGCGGACTTTTTCGATGGAAGTTTGTCTTCTATGTAAATGCATAGGGGTGTTATGGCGTTGCGGATGGAATGGCGCTTCATGTCGGTAGTGCTTAATAAGTTGATGCTGGTTGGACTGTGCGAGTGAATGAGGTGGACAGACGAGGATAGGAAGATAAAGGGCACAGTATGCGTTTTATACCTACGATGATTGACTCATACCTGTTTTTCGTCCCTCGGACCTCATTTCCAGATCAATATCTTGAGTCTGTCAAGGCATGAGCGCTTCAATATTCCGGGTGACCGGCATCCATTTCCATACATCGCTGTCTCCTTGAAAGATGGACGTCGGTAACGGAGGTTATCATCACGGGTCTATGAGCTCCTCGCATTTTTTTCGTTAGTCCAGTCCCAGTGTAGTCAAGATAACCAGCCATGGCCGACCTGATTTGAGAAAAACAATGCTTGCTACCATCTGTCCCTGTTGCTCCAATGTAGACTATAGAGTCTGCGGTAGCCTTGGCTTGGCGGAGTTATGGCGGAGTTAGTCCAGACCTGACAGCTCCCAAAGAGGTTAGCGTTTCCGCCTCAGGCTGTCAATGCCTTGGTCTTTGTATGCCATTCTTCTTGCTATTCAATGTGATGATGATTTATTCTGGTTCAGCGGTTTGATTATTTCTTTGCAATGCATTGACCTCCAAGTTTCAAGTTCAACTGCTTTGATCACCGAGACGATTAGTTAATCTGCGGTCTTTCCCGGAGGTGGAGACGCCTAGCAAGTTAGCACTCGGAAGTGAGGCATCCGTCTTAATTTCTTGTCTCTCCAATTATTGCCTGCTTCACGCTGCAAATGCTCCGGACGGATGCGACCTTAATATGGGCGCAGGTGGCTGTTTTTCATCATCAGACCTTATCGATGTCGTGCTCCGTCACGGTCTGGAATGGGGAGGATCAATGAGGCTGATGGGCGACCGTTGACAATGAGTGCCCGAGGAAGGGCCGGAGATAAGTTGAGTTAGTGACTGTCAACACCTGCAAAGCGAAGTAGGGTACCTTTATAGCTCCCTCTTTTCCTCTGGTCACTTTCGCATGAGATGATTCCAGCTGCTGAATATTTCCTGGGTATTGGAGTGTTTTATAAGGTAATGGGATATTCCACGGCTTGGATAATTTACTTTGCCATGTCAAGTAAATTTCTTTTGTAAGCGCCTCCGACGGCGTCAACAGAACAAGACAGCTGTAGAATCCAATAACAAGCGAGCTGGGCTTCTCATCGAGCAATTGAAGCAGTAGCTATAAGATGGCTCTTCTAAGCAGCGTGGTTGCTTCCCCTCAGACCCGAGCTTTCTTTTTAATCTCGACGCTCCACCAAAAGTGACCTGGTCCAGCTTGACTGGGCGACTTTCTTTTTCTTCCCCATCTGATTCCTATTCCTATTCCCATCCTTATTCCTTCTCTCTCTCTCTCTTTCTCTCTCTCTCCCACTCCTCCCTCCTCCTCTTCCTTTCGCTGGATGCCTTTTGTTTGAGGTTCACGACTTTCTTTTTTCCCTTCTGGTCGTGAATCCCGTGTCTTCTGCTCCCACTCGCAGAGACACGATTTTTCTCCCTCTCTCTTCCCTTCCCTCCCCTCCCCCTGCTGCTCCTCAGGCATCCGGAGCCAGCGTCGACTTCGTGAGCGATGGCCGCCGTATCAGCTCCCACTCCTAAGCTGGATCGCTACATCGTCGTGCATGTCGCTACCACCTGCGACGAGCATGGCGTCTACGTCACCAAGGACTCTGCAGAGGTGATCGAGTTGGGGTGGATCTTGTTGGATACCAAAACCTGCGAGGAGGTACGTTGCAATTCTTCGTGCATCCTGTTCCTGCCCCTCTTTTCCTTCTCGATTCTACAGTCTTATCCGGAATTTCCGTCGGCCGACATTCCACAATGCTCTTCTTTGCATGCCGCTGACCGGGGTTTTTCTCTTCTAGCTACACCGGGAAAGTGTCCTTGTCAAGCCCGTCAACACTCCGATCACGCCGCTTTGCAGTAAGTACACTCCAGAAGCGGCCCTCCTTTCAGTCACCGATCCCATCTCCTTTCCTTCTGTCCCGCTCTCTTCTCCCTATACACCGGCTTGCTGCTGCAATGGCTGACAGTGCGGGAAAGCGAGCCTGACGACGCTGACCTGGGAGCACGTCCGCTCAGCAGGCAGCTTCCGCGATGCTATTAGCCGCTTCGACGCCTTCGCTCAGGAGCACCTCGTCTCCAAGAACCTCGAATTTGCCTTTGTGACCTTGGATTCCTGGGACCTCCGTGTCCAACTGCCTCGCGAGGCCCGAGACAAGGCCGTTGTCCTTCCCGCCTACCTTCAACACTCGCGGACATTCGACCTTCGCACCGAGTACCAGAGATGGCAAACTCACCATCCCGAGTCGCTTCCCTTCGGCCCCAGCTCCCTCGCGAACATCTGTGCCGCCCTTGAAGTCGAGCCCGTCCAGTCTTCTGCGCCGATCAAGCATAATCTTCCTTTCCACTTGCAGGCTCTGGCGCCTGCTTCTCCTCGCCGCGCCATGGACGAGGCTGTGACTCTGGCTCGGGTGCTTCGCGGATTGATCCGAAAGTCTCAGCCCGCTCACGAGCACCCTGAGATCCTCACTAGGCCAATGGATGCACGAGCTGATGTTCGTGCGTTCTTGACAGAGCGCAGCAAGGTGCTTCACCTGAGCGGTCTGCCTCATGACACCACGCAGTCGGAGTTGGAGAGCTGGTTTACCCAGTTCGGTGGTCGCCCAATTGCTTTCTGGACTCTCCGTACTCCCGACCAGCACAAGCCGACTGGTACCGGATTTGCGGTCTTTTCGTCCCACGAAGAGGTATGTTTAGTCTTCTCAATTCAATATGATTGAACCGAATCTAACGCTCCATCCATTAGGCCGCGGAGAGCCTTTGCATGAACGGACGCGCCTTGAACGAAAAGGCAATTGAGGTGTCTCCCTCTTCTAGCCGTGTTCTTGACCGAGCCGCAGAGATCCTCACTCCTTTCCCTCCGTCCAAGAACCGCCCTCGCCCTGGTGACTGGACGTGCCCCTCTTGTGGTTTCTCCAACTTCCAGCGCCGTACCGCTTGTTTCCGGTGCTCGTTCCCCGCAATGGCTGCCAACCCCGACCCCATGGGTTACGGTTATGGCTACGGACCCCCTTCAATGATGCCACCTCACGTTGGTGGTCATGGCCATGGGATGGGACACTCCCGTGGCGGTAACGGTGGAGTGGTTCCTTTCCGTGCGGGTGACTGGAAGTGTGGCTCAGAGGGATGCGGCTACCACAACTTCGCGAAGAACATTAACTGCTTGCGTTGTGGCGCGCCTAGATCTGGAGCTGCTGTCGTTGCTGATTCTGCGTTCCCATCTCCGATGGAACCCCCGTCGCACTTTGGCCACAGCTCCGTGAGCAGCACTCCCGCTCCCGGTCCGTTTGCTTCCACGGGTGCTGGTTTCGGTGGCTTCAACCAGCCCTTCGGTGGCCCTCCTACCAACTATGGTCTGCCCTCTGGCCTCGGAAGCGGCCCTGCCGGCTACCCACCGATGGGCCAGATGACCCCTGGCTATGCGTCTGCCAACACATCCCATGCCGCTGCATCATTCGCCAACCCTGCGACCCAGGCAGCCTTCACTGGCGCCGACCACACTTCCTCTACTAGCGCCTCAAACGGAAACTTCTACGGCAACGACGGCTCAAACGACCCCTTTGCCTTCCTCTCCTCGGGCCTAGGTGGCTTGACGGTGTCCGATGATGCTCATGGTCGCCGAAACGGCGCTGGTGCTAACAAGTCGCCTGTGTAAGCCATTAACTTGGTATTACTGACAGGGACGTTTGCAACTGTGCTTCTAAACTTGTTTTATTGTCTATATGGAGATGCGGATATGTGGGTACACGTTCTGTTGCGTGTTTGTATACGGGATTTCTGCAGTTCTGGTGCATCAGGTTGGGAGGAGCAGGCAGGTAGCGTGTCATCATTTTGCCCCATTTGATTGATCCCTGGTTTTGTTATCCGCATTTCTTTCTGCAATCTGTCTGAATCTCTTTTTTTTTTTATTTTGCAACTGTTGATTGTTTTTCGGTATGTGCTTGGTCTTGTGATTTGAAAGCGATGTTCCAAGGTATAGACGATGGTCCCGGCAGGTGGGTGCTGGCGGCTGTCCCTCGATTATTCGGGTTGGCGCGATCATCGCTGTTTGGCTGTCTTCGGTCGATTCCAATTCATGCTTGCGGCCTCTTTGAGGCTCTTCAACATCCTACATCACTGCGCTCCCGGATGAGGATGCTACGGGCATGACCTTGCATTCTAGATATTGGTTTTGTTTTTGCTTTTCCGACCTCATCTCTGCGCTCTTCGGCAACAGGACTTTTTGGAGAATTACGGTATTGATCACGGATGGGATACATGGACGGACTGTTGGGGGTGTTGGGGTATACCTATTCCTTTGATCCAGCAATGACAGCTTTGGGACATGCGCGGCACGGCACACGGATCAGGAATTGTGAGTGCAGCAAGGCTGCTTTGATTGTTTTTAATTTTGATCTTGATCTGTTGTGTTCTTCTTTTTCCTTTCTCATCTTGTCTTTGTGTGTTGTTTTGCAGAAAAAGTCTTTGCTGTCACGGGTGGCATTGCACATTTACCTAGGTACTATTTGAGCGAACATCATGTACAGCATCATCAAGGCAATTCTGATTCGGAACTGTTCGGTACTGGGAGATCGTCTTATAGTCTTTATTGTTTGACTGCAGCGCAAGCATTGTCTAGACACTGGTCGCCAGCTTGGCAATTTACTAGATGTGCAGTTCTATCATAGATACAGCTAGACGACAATGCATACAAAAGTAGTTATTCAATCTAATAAAATAGCATAGTGAACAATGTAAATGTTGTAGATGTTCAGCTGCAGTGGGACTGGACAGCCAGTTAGCCGCGCGCTTGGCATTTGAGCTCTGAGGCAACCGCGGGACTCGCGTTCACCTCCATCTGTCATCGCCCAAGCAAGCTGCTCCTCCATTCCCAACATCTCACGCCCTTCCCCTCACGAATTGCATCTTTCTTCTGATTCTTCGAGCTCTTCTCCTTTACCTCTACTTCCCTCCAGGTCTGTTACGGTTTTAGCGACCCTCACCGCTCATCATGTCCGGATACGACCGAGCTCTCTCAGGTAAGATAGCTCCGCCCTCAGCACTGTACTCTTGGTAGAGGACTCAAGCTAACATGATGTTATAGTTTTCAGGTAAAGAATCATCAAATACTAAGCTTCCGATGCAGCTAACTAATCATCCGCAGCCCCGACGGGCACGTCTTCCAGGTTGAATATGCCATGGAAGCTGTCAAGCGAGGTACGTCCTATGTTGTCATAACCTGCGACCACCAAAAACCAAACAGAAGCTCACACGATCTCTTTGCAATAGGGACCTGCGCCGTCGGAGTAAAAGGAAAGGATGTCGTTGTTCTAGGCTGCGAGAAGCGCTCCGCTCTGAAACTCCAAGATACCCGCATCACACCCTCCAAGATCGCCGTCCTGGACAACCACGCCGTCCTCGCCTTTGCCGGCTTAAACGCCGACGCTCGCATTCTCATCGATAAGGCCCGTTTAGAAGCGCAGTCGCACCGTCTCACCGTCGAAGACCCCGTCTCCATCGAATACATCACCAAATACATTGCCAGTGTGCAGCAAAAGTACACGCAGAGTGGAGGTGTCCGGCCTTTCGGTATCAGTACCCTGGTTGTTGGGTTCGACCCCAATGACAAGACGCCCAGACTATACCAGACTGAGCCTTCGGGTATTTACTCTGCTTGGTACGTCATACCTTGATCTCGGGGAGGATGGGGTGAGATCGAATCGAAGCTAACTTGGTGGGTTACAGGAAAGCAAATGCCATCGGCCGCTCCAGCAAGACTGTGCGCGAGTTCCTTGAACGCAACCACCAGGACGAGATGGACCGACAGCAGACAATTCAGCTGACGATCAAGTCGCTGCTGGAGGTGGTGCAGACCGGCGCCAAGAACATCGAAGTTGCCATTATGTCCCCTGGCCAGACGATCGAGATGCTGCCGGACGACCAGATCGAAGCCTACGTCAAGAGCATAGAGACGGAGAAGCAGGAGGAGGCCGCGAAGAAGAAGACGGGCCGCACTGGCACCACTACGGCAGCTATCCTAACACGGTCCGGCGGGGAGTCCAGCGAGAACCAGTAGGGTGGTGAAATAATGTTAGGGAATACGCAAATCTAAAGCCAATGCTTCAATTGTTCTGGAGATTCGTGTAAAACGAAGCATCTACACAGGACCTCAACCAACTCTCCTCTTGTTGTAGATGCATTGTATATTGGATATCCCATATTTTGAACGCCTCCGCGGATACCAAATCGGAAACGCATAATGTTTGTTCATAGTCATAATAATCGTAGAATGCCGCTTGGAAACGCCGCTTGTCTAGTAACCTCGAATCTATCCCAACCGATCTGCCGCATCCTTCGCACTGAAAATCGACCGTTCCTGGTCCCCGCGCACACGATCGTCCTTAAGCATTCTCGCGTCCTTCCTTACGTCTTCACCCTCTACTTGTAATTGCGCCTGCGGCGTCACGGCTTCGAGCACGAAATGGTTGTCGCAGTGGGGGCAGTACTCGTCGCTCTCTTCGAACTCATCGGCGTCTTTGCGGAAGCATTTCTTGCACTTTTTGCAGGCAAATGTCTGTCCACACATAATCGTCAGTGGAGGGTTTTGGAGGAGGGTTTGTGGGGGGAGGTAAGGGCAGGCGCACCATATCATTTGATTTCACGAGCGGGTGAGATTCTTTTTCCATGTGGCATTCTGCGCAGTCGAACCATTTTTTGCCTGGGGCATTGTATTGGTGTTAGCTCGTATACTACCTATGGGCTAGGAAATTTTCGTATGCGGAGACAACGACGGGGGTATAGGTATAGGAAGGATAGGGGTCGTACAGCATGGCGAGCGGATAGCCACTTGGGCGTTGAGGATGTGTTTACTGCGAGAATGGGTTAGTATGGACGTGCTTAAGGGGTTAGGGTAGCATACGTACCACATGGCTGGGGCTTGTTAAGGGGGTGAAAATTAGGATTAGGATAGGAGTAAGGTACGGGCAGCGGGAGAAGGGGAACGTGGAGAGACGATCGTGATAATCGGACACTGACAGGTTGAGCAGTGACAGGACAGCGACAAGTTGACAACGGTCGTCTGGTTCTTCAGGCGGAAACTAAACTAAAAATAAATCTGTTGATGAACAACATACTCTACTTTGTACTCTGTATTCTTGGGGATACTTTTTTTCTTGTCTATATTATTTTGTTTGACTTCTTGGTGTTCAGTCTCCTCCAGTTCGTTCCCAGCAGTCTAGTTGTTGATTATTGCTTGATTCCCCCACTCCGCTTCCTGCCACTTCTTTGATCCCCTCCACATACGTACGTGCCTCTAAGCCTCGTTTCACCGGTCTTGTCCCTGTCCTTGTGCTTTCTTCGCTTCTACTATTTCCTCTCTTCTCCCTTCTCTCTATCCTTCTCATCGATTCCTACATTCTTCTCTTCGCTTGCGCCGACTCTCCCTCATCCTTGGCAAACAAACACCGTCACTACCCCAGACCATCCCTCAATCCGCTGCACATTCCGCTTCTCTCATTGGGCATTGGTGCACATCTGGCGGAATACTGCATTGTCGCTCATCGAGGGCCTATGATACACCTTCCCGACCGATCCTCGTGTCTGTTCTGTCGTCATGGAGGGAAACGACAAGGGCAAAGACGCTACGGATAGCGCCCCCATCGTACGTCATCCACTACAATTAATCAATATACAAGATAAGTCTAGATAACTAACTACCACCACTTTCATCTATACAGAGACCCGTCTCTTCATTACTCTCCCACTTTGAAGGTCTTTCGCATCGCCGGTCCCCGTCCGCCGCTCCGAACGGTTCCCTCCTCAAGGCTCCAGAATTAGGCGACGACGTTCGGTCCTCCACGCGAGCCTCGCTTGACCTTCCCCGTCCATCTCCATGGGGTTCGCACAATGATACTACGAATGGACGCGATTATACAAATGGGGTTGCTGGTCGGCGGAATGGCGGATCTCCGGGTTTTGGATCGCCTGGACGGCGACAGAATAGGCCCATGTCAATGGTCTTCCACTCGTCGCCGCAACTGACGCCTAAACTGACGGTTGACTCCCCGCGCTCTCCACCACGTGGGATGGGTACGCCCGGAGATCATATGGATGGTGCTCGCTTTGTTCCGAGTCCGGCGAATGCATCGAGGGAATCGCTACATCTTGCGTCTGGGAAACCGCCGTTGTCCAGTCGGCCGGCGACGCCCAGCCATGCTCATACGCCGTCCATCCCGGCGGAGCGGAAGCATGGGTTCTCTCCGTCCCCGCGACTGTGTTCGACTATAGAGCCAAACGGCGCAAGTCCAGGTCCTACGTTACCGCCTCTCAACCGAGCGACGAAACCGAAGATCCCAGCGAAGCCGGCGGGTTTGGCATGGCACGAGTCGAACGCGTCGAGCGCCTCTCTTGTTCCGCATGCGCTACAGCCTTCTGGAGACGACCGTATCTCCCCGTTCAGTACGCCGCCGAGTAGCCCGGAGAAGCCATCACCAGCTCGACCAACCAGTACGAAGCCGGCGCAGCCTCCACGGCCGACGAGGCAATCCCCACCCTTGGCTTCTGAGATTCCGCCTCGGAGGTCCATGGAGAGGTCGCCTGCTCCTCCGCGACCACCGCGACCATCGCCGCCGCCTGAAATACCCACACGGAGGTCCATGGAAAGATCGCCTGCGCCTCCTTCGCCGTCGAGGCGCAACCCCAGGGAATTGTCGGCGTCGCGACGCTCGCCAATTCCTGAACCCTGTCGATCAACAAAGCCATTGGCTGTGCAGATTCCTAAAGGACCGTCTGTACAGCCTGTAAACTTAGCAAGTGCGCCACCGCGCGCACAGCATCAACAGCATTACGATAGGAGTGATAGCCCGCATAGCCGGCCGGGGCTGCCACCACGACAGCCCGAGGTGCCCCAGAGGACTCCTAGATCTCCTTCAAGACAAACCCATGCTCTCGAAAACCCCGCCATTCATCGACCTATTCCTCGGACCGACTCAATGCCGACTCCTAAGATCCAACGTCAGCCTTCATTCTCCAGAGAAACGAAGCTAGCTCCACCACCTGCTACCCGACCCATACCCCAACAAGAACCGCAGGGTGCGGATGAACCTCCTGCGCGGACTGACTACCCCGACGCCTCGAATACGAATCGACGACCTCCGTTATTACGACAGGGGCCGAGGGAGATTCATACCCGGTATGATACGCGGTTGATGGATGTTTGCGGGAAGCATGTCTGTACGACGGGGTACATCACGCGGGTCTGGGACCTTACGACTGGCGAGCAGATGATGAGCTTAAGTCACGGCGAGACAGTCAAGAGCTTGTCATTGGCATTCAAGCCTGGAACTGGTCTGGAGGATGAAGGCCGAAGAGTGTGGATCGGTACAAATTCCGGAGAGTTACATGAAATCGATGTCTTGACAGGATCGATTGTAGCATCCCGGGCTTACCCATCGCGCCGAGAAGTGATCAAGATTCTAAGACACAAGAAGGAAATGTGGACTATCGACGATGAGGGCAGGCTACTGGTATGGCCGCCAGATGAGTCGGGTATTCCAGACCTCCATTACAGCTACCATAACCCTCATGACAGGGTAGCAAAAGGCCATACCTTCTCTATGGTAGTCGGAGACGAGCTTTGGCTTGCAACAGGGAAGGAAGTACATATCTATCGACCGGATGCCCACGACGATGTTTCATTCAGGGTCCTCAGGAAGCCTCTAGGCTCGCATCATACGAGCGAAGTTACCTCTGGCGCATATACCAGCCGCGGTGGTGGAAGGGTATATCTTGGTCATGCAGACGGCAAAGTCACAGTCTACTCCACGAACAACTATGCCTGCCTGAATGTGGTGAACGTCAGTGTATACAAGATCAACTGCCTTGGCATAGTAGGTGATAACCTCTGGGCGGCTTACAAAACTGGTATGATCTATGTATACGACACAACTACAAATCCTTGGACGGTACTTAAAGATTGGCGAGCGCACGATAGTCCTGTCTGCGGATTCTTGCTCGATACGAGCAGTGTCTGGACCTTGAATCGACTGCAAGTGACCTCGCTGGGAACGGACAACTGTATTCGTCTTTGGGATGGAATGTTGGAGGATGATTGGTTGGGTGAGTATACCTTACTTCTGGAGTGGACGAGAAGGAGCTGACTGATGGTTGTATAGAAATTCAAATGCAGAAACGGGACGTCGAGTTCTGCACGTTCCGCGAGATCAGCGCTGTCATCATGACATGGAACGCTGGCGCTTCGACACCTGGCAGTGTGCGCACTTCTACATTTATTCAGGATGCAATTCGGCCAGGCAACCCTCCTGAGATTCTGGTCTTTGGGTTCCAGGAACTGGTCGATCTTGAGAATAAGAAGATTACAGCAAGTATGTTACACCCTTCGAAACAGCGTGAGACCATGTTACTAATTGGGCGCAGAGAGTTTACTCCTCGGAAGCAAGAAGAAGGAAAGCGGCGAGAAAGAGCACATGAGTCGGCAGTACCGCGTCTGGATGGAGCACTTGACGCGCTGTATCAACGACTGCATGCCGCTCGAGGAATCCTATGTGCTCTTGCATAGTGCCAACTTGATTGGTCTCTTTACTTGCATATTTGTCAAGCACAAGGAGAGGGCCAAGATCAAGGACGTTAGTGCCGCTGAGGTGAAACGGGGTATGGGTGGTTTGCATGGGAATAAGGTAGATCTCTGTTCATCAACGCGGTTTTTCAAGCTAACGGTTTAGGGTGCCCTTGTCTTCCGCTTCATTCTCGACGACAGTTCTCTCTGCTTCGTGAACTGCCATCTTGCAGCAGGTCAAACCCAAACAACAAACCGCAACAACGATATAGCCGCCATCCTCGAAACCGAATCCCTCCCCATCGAGACCAGCCTAACATCCCGACTAGACCATTTCGTGAGCGGTGGCGACGGCTCAATGATCATGGACCACGAAATCGCCATTATAAACGGAGACCTGAACTACCGCATCGACTCGGTTCCCCGAAACGTGATAATCGAAGATATTCGCAACAATAACCTCACTAAACTCCTAGACCGTGACCAACTCATCGCGTCTAAACGCAAGAACCCCGGTTTCCGGCTGCGCGCGTTCCAGGAAGCACCGATTACATTTGCGCCGACATACAAGTATGATGTCGGCACGGATGAGTATGACTCCAGTGATAAGAAGCGGTCTCCGGCTTGGTGTGATCGTGTTTTGTATAGGGGATTGGGACGTGTCAAGCAGCTGGAATATCGCCGGCATGAGGTTCGGGCGTCGGATCATCGGCCTGTGAGTGCGGCGTTCAAGCTGAGGGTTAAGACGGTGGATCCGAGTAAACGGGAGGTGCTTTGGGAGACTTGTCAGCAGGATTTCCAAGCAGAGAAGAGACGGTTGGCTTCTGAGGCTAGGTGAGTTACTATTATTTCTACATCGCAGATAAAAACTAATCCGTTGCAGCATCGAATACCTCATCAGCATCCTCGGTATGGACCCCAAGCAAGCACGAGCACTTATCCTGGGTAAATGATCTGGTCATTACTCAACCCCTCGCTCAATCACTTCTTTCTGTTTCTGGTTTCGTTTCTCTTCTAGACATTGGAATTTCGGGTGCCATTGGAGGCACAAAATAAGCGTCAGCGCTGCATAGTACCCTGTTACTCTCACGTCACCCTCACCCTGTTGGGCGCTTCGCAAGTGGCAGTGGCGTGTACGACTAATGACTCACGATAGACATGTATCATGATAGAGCTGCCTGGAGTGAGGCAGATAAGGTTATAATTCAATACTACTTAATCTGGTCTACCTTTTATAAATACATAATAGAGATGGAAGGAGCGATGGGCGACCCCGGGTTAGGGCGCTCTTTCCTAATCGAGTATATATTTCATAGGCCGCTCGCTGGTCTGGTCTTCCAACTGGGAAAGCTCACAGCATTCTTCTTTACGCTATCTACAATCCATTATCTTTCCACATCCCAGGCCAATCTCCGTTTCACTACGATCATTCCCACAACTTCCCATAGTTGAACTTTCCTCACCATGTCCTCAATCCAAGACTTCACAGACGAGATCCGCGCCCGCAGACGCCGAGATGTAGAACACCAAGCGCATCAGGCCCAGATAATCCATTTCAGCGGGAACATGGTTATGCGCAGGAAGGAGCTGGTGCATAATTTGACGCGGTGAGATACGCCCACTTAGCCTTTCTTTCCATCATACATAGAAATGTTTTGCAACACGGGTGACTGATTATGTATTCACCACTTCAGCCTCATCCTCGACCCTTGCTTCTCAGACCTCACTGATATGACTGTTGCCGCACGACACGTAGGGTTCAGATGCCACAAGGCAATTGTTTGTGCGCAGAGTAGGGTTATTCGCGAGGCTTGTCGGGAGGTTGGTGTTGGTGAGGTGCGCAACCCTACTTCTTGGTTTCCCCTTCCTCTTCACTTACAATAGGTATGCTAACTCTAACTGTCACTTGTTGTTCGTGCAGAGACCCTGCATAGTCAAAATCAAATGCCACCCGCTCGTTTTTCGCTGCGCGCTCGAGTATCTATATACATGCGACTATACGTTTTATCTGCGGTGGGACTTTCCGACGGGGTTTTTGGCGATGGGGCAAACTGTTGCTGTTGATCCTGTTGGTATGTTACCTACCCTTTTGACTTTGTCTCAGAATTTGTATTGATTGATGGCGTCCAGACCGTCTAGACTGTTGCGAACTCTCCCTACACCTGCAAGTGCACATCCTAGCGAACTGCCTGCGCATCCCGTCCCTGAAATACTTTACGCTCTGGCGCATTGCGCGCGTTCTGGAGCGCTCTTCATTCCCAACCGTCTTTCCGCGATTTGTGCGTGAAGTATATCGCACGATTCCGAGGCAGAACGCTCTTGTGAAGAGTATTCTCATTGACCACGCGGATAAGGTTATCTGTGGTCTACGGGGGAGGAATCACTATGATGGACGGTTCCCGAAGTACCTCTTCAATGAAGTGAGTGGGTTCTCGAGAGACTTTTTGGCCGGCAGGAGTGTTTTGAACATGCCGTTGGACGATTATTTGAATGAGTGGGATGGGAGGATTGCGACGAAGAGTTGGTATTGTTGATTTCGGAGTATTCAGGAGGTGGTTTAGGATTGTACGCTTATTTTAGACTTTTGGTTGGCCTGAGTTTTGTTATAGGGCGCGTATGGTGTTTTGGAGTCAATATCAATATATTCTTGCGTTGTGCCGGTTTGGCTTCGACAATATTGGTATCACTCTTTGACTATAGCATAACGTAACAGTAACAGTCTAACTCGGTGATTCTCATGCAGTAAGGTATTCATAGGCACTCAGCAATAATTGAACAAGATGATATATGCAAACTTCAACACCAACATAAGAAACCAGCCAACATGAATATCAATATCAATCACATCCACCATCCATCATCATCATCAACCCAAACCATCCCAACCCAACCAAATGAACCCAGAATCACCGCCACAAATCCCCGCGACTATCCCTCTTAAATCCTCCACTACTCATCGGCCTCCCCCCATTCCCACCATCATCAACAGGCACAGCCAAAAACCCACCGAATCCATTGCCCACAAGAACACTCTTCCTCGCATCCCCACCCCACCCCCTCCCCAACCCGGCACCATGGAAACTCACAGGGCGCGTCACACTATCTCTTCTCCCACCTGCAGTTGTCGGGCCGAGCGGTTCATACGGCGTGAAGTTCCACTCTAGCTCGTCGAGCCCCTTACTATACACGTTCAGAGGACGCGCCAATCCACCGCTCATGAATTGAGGCCCTGATTCGCCGCCCCCATATAAGCGCGGCGGAGGCGCGATGAGAAGGGCCTCGGGGAAGTCTGCGTCGCGGACGTAGAGGTCCGAAAGGCGGGGGAGGGAATTGGACATGAGTGTTGAGATGAGGTATGTGTAGTACCCTGCTGCTTTGGGAAGGACATTATACGAGCCTGGCTCGGAGGTGATTTCGTAGTGAAGGAGTGACAGGGTATTTGAGGAGAGAGGCGGGATTTTCTCGGGCGGGAAGGAGCGGGTTACTTCTTGGGTTATTGAGAGGGATTTTAATCGCGGTGCGGAGGAGAGGATCGTGTGGAGTGTTGAGGGGGGGAGGCCGGTGCTTGTTAGATTGAGTGAGGTGAGTGTTTGCTTGAGGGTTTGTGAGGAGAGGAGGGATGCCAGGCCGGTGTGTGTGATGTTTGGTGTGTTGGTTAGTGTGAGGCGGGATATGGCGGGGAAGGGCGGGAGGGATGATTGCGCGGTGTCGAGGGTGAAGAGGGTATCGTCGAGCGAGGGCATGCTGTCGATTGTGAGGTCGCGGAGGTGAGGGAAGGAGGAGAGCGAGTAGCGCAGGGTAGACGGTTCGATGTTGAGGTTTGACAATTCCAAAATCTCAAGGTTGCTCCAGAGGCCGGAGCCAGGTAACTGCGCGAAGGAGCCTTCTGACCCGGAGCGGTAGGCCATCCGGCGTAGGTCCGGACAGCGCGCCATGATCTCTTGTTTGAGGGTTAGGCATGATGGGTCGTCGCTGTAGATGCCTGAGGGGAGATCGACGTAGCGCAGGTTCGGGAGGACGGAGATGGTGCGTGCGATTTCGGCTTTGTTGGCTTCGCGGGTCATGTATGGCATGCGCAGGGAGAGGACTTGGGCGCCGAGATCGCGAGATAGACGGACAGTGCGCATGAAGAGGGACAGGCGCACTTGCGGCGGATCGATGGGGTCGGCATTGCGGTCGAAGCGCGAGCGGCGTTTGCGCTTGGCTGCGAGGATCTCTTCTAGCTCGCAGTAATGGACGGGGTCGATGCGGACGTGCGAGTATCTGCAAGGTCAGTATTGTGCCAGTGATTGAGGTAGGTAGGGCGTACAGCAAAGATCGCGCAACAGGGTACCATCGGCGACAGACTAGCGCGCAGTGCGCCAGGTCGCGCATGTCACAGAGCATGCAGCCATCCTCGGTCATGGACTCCTCCGATGTATCGTACGAACCGTCGACGGCATGAGGACAGACGAACGACAGGATCCGCGCAAGAACCGGAGGTGGCAGTTGTTTTGTGAGGTCCCCCAGCCATGAAGGCACTGGGGGAATGTCGTTGGATGTGCGGAGGTCGTTGTAGCTCACGGCGTTCCCCGCACGGCTCTGGCTTTTGGAGCGCCCGCGAAGTCGGCTCAGTAAACCCATTCTGGAGGCGGCATAGATCGGTTCGGAGAGGTGAAGACGATCGGGTTCGTAGCAGCTAGCAAACAGTTGCAGGGGCGTCAGAAATAGATAAGGAAATGAGGATGAGACTGAGATTAATGAGGCGGGGTGCCAACTAAGCGAGTCGTTCTGGAGCGCCGCCTATCTTTATATTCCTGCAATCCCAATTGTTCCAGGTCGGATTGGTGATGATCACGATCTTCACGGTGGCCAGGGCTCCAGCTGTAGTTCAGTATTGCCGGCTGATTCCGTTCAGGACTTCAGGGGTTACAGAAGAGAAATACTCTCCAACTGGCCGAGAGCTGAGAAAGCATCATTGGCCCCGATCTGCGCGCGCCGTATTTATAACCACGAATCATCGCTGCAACATCCAAGACAAGACAAAGAGGCGCCGTGTGCTCGTGCCAAGAACAATATCAACTGACGAGCCTGCAGCTGGCCGTTTCATCTGGCGCCGACTTTATTTTTGTCACTTGGAATGTGGACTGAATCGTGGTTTGAGGCTGATGCCCCCAAGGTCCGCACGTGCTCACTCTTTCTGTATCAGGACGACACTTCAACTTACTTCGACTTCAACTATAGCTTCACACAAAGCATTGCCAATAACCTAATCAGTAATTAATGAGGTTATTCACAGTTCTGGCACATTCCCACCCCTCCTATCATGGCACACCGTGACATCATGCTCCGGTCATCAGCAATCACATCTACACCACAAAAGCCCCGTTGACGACACTATGGCCGTCATTCAACTTGGTATATAACCTGATCGGCCCCCGTCTTTATGTTGTACAAACGAATTCTCTCAAGCTCTCCACGACCCCTAAACACCGTTCCTCACACTCGCTGCTCAGGACTCCATACAAAACACCTCAGCTACTCTCATCATCTATACAAACCCTCCAACATGTCCGGACCCGACAGAGACCCCGACTTCCACACTCGTCCGCCCTATCAGATCCGATCAGACAAGGACTTTGGGGATGTAAAATGGCGCGCAAGTTGCGACTGCGGTCGGGTTGAGTACAAGATCAACCGACAGAATCCACTCAACGCCAAATACTGCCACTGCCGCGGTTGTCAAGTGATGCATGGTACAAAAGCCTCCCTCAACTCATATTAGAAGTAGAGCTAATGCCGATTCTTCAGGTGCACCCTTCCAATGGTGCGGCATCTTCCACAAGGAAGACATCATGTTCAACAAAGGCGCAGAGGGCTTGACGTTCTACTCTTCTCAGAACAAGTCGAAGGAGTACCATATGCCAACGAAGGTGGCATGCTCATACTGTCGCAGCCCGATCATGGATGAGGGTCGGAATGTGTGTCTGATATTCCCTGAATTGATTGATTATGGTGCGTCGCGGTCTGATCATCAGACGTGGCGGGAGGCGTTTGCGCCAAAGTTTGTATACTCTGAATGAACAAGGGAAGTTACAATTCAGCTAACATCAACAGACTGCACATCTTCTACGGTAGTCGCTGCATGGACATTCCAGACGGAAAGCCCAAATGGACTGCCCTGGACGAGAAGAGCGACCTGCTTGATGATTATGGGAAGCCCAAGGATAAGGGCACCAAAATTTAAACTAGAAGCTCTGCTATACAATGAATGAACAGAATGCTGCGAAGCAAAATCAATTGGGCATGTAGCCCTCGTAGACAAATGCATCTATCGTCGTTGGTGAAGCAAGCCGCGGAATGACGTCGACCGATTTCCCCACCACGCTTTGATAATATCTGTACAGCTTCCTCCACAAACTTAACCTCACAACAATACAACCAACTCTACAGAAGACTCGTAAGTCTCTCCATAATTCAAATCACCTCCCAGTTACTACCACTCCTCCGATTCCTCACCCCAAACTTAACAACCAACACCTCACCTACCCCACCACAACCCCTCCAACAACCTCTGCTCAACAAGCTCTTAACACCCCTCACAGATCCCAATACCCCCCCCTTCAAAACCAATTACCCACCAAAACCGCAAAAATGCCCTGGTCCCAAAAAACATTCACCCTCCCCCCCAAATCGCGCGGCTCGTACCTGATAACCGATCACATTCTCTCCTCGGTCCCCGAAATCCGCGACTACAAGATCGGCATGCTGAACCTCTTCATCCAACATACATCCTGCGCGCTCTCGCTAAACGAGAACTGGGACGAGGATGTGCGCGAGGACATGAGTGATGCCCTTGATCGCATTGCGCCAGAGGATCGCAAGGGGAATCTTTATAGGCATTCTGCTGAGGGGTTGGATGATATGCCGGTGCGTTTTTCATTTACCGGGTCTTTTTGACTAGAACTGGCTAGTTTGGGGTGCGGTTTGGTTTAGGATGTGCTAATGTGGTTTAATTGTTTGTGGGTTAGGCACACATTAAATCCGCGCTCATTGGAGCCAGCGTCAATATCCCCATTTCGAATGGAAGGTTGGCGACGGGGACGTGGCAGGGGATTTGGTACTTAGAGTTTCGGGCTTCGAGGCACAGTAGGAAGGTTGTTGCTACGATTCAGGGAGAGAAGGAGTGACTTTCTAGTAGTAAGAATGGTGGGGTGGTGCAGAGGCTTTAGCTCTCTTGTCTTTAGTTGACAAGGAAGGAGAGTTTGTTGTGTAGATAGTTGAGCGAGTTGGTTGCTTGGTGGTTGCATTGGCATGTTGGTGTAGTGAGATATGAGATTTATATCGAATTGGGGGTAAAGAATCCCTAATGCAGCCGAGGCATTCTATGGCCTCTGTTAGATGGTAGACAGGTATACTGGACGGTCGACAACGTAAAGCTTTTCATAGTTCTAAAGGAACGAACAATAGTCTAACATTCATCGATTGATAAACTGTACAAGCCCAGCCAGGCAACATAAAAAACATGCAAACGCCAATCCAAATCACTCTACCGCTGCTCGTATCCGCCCTCGGCTCCAGCCACGCGCTGGGTCTCGTTCACCTCTGCGACATCGCCGGTCGGTTCGAGGGGGTAGCTGGAGGTGGGGAGGGAGGCGAGGTACTCGCGGTGGTGCTCGTGGGCCTGTAAACGTTAGTAATTGGTTCTAATATGCTGAGCTAAATGTAAAATGTAGGATGACGTACGAAGGGAAGACCACAGTAGCCGCAGGGAACAATCTCGGGCTTGTCGGTGTTGATGAAGATTCTAGGGTGGCCAAGGGGACCGCCGCCGCCGTCGCAGCTGACAATGCGCTTGTTCGTCCAGCGGACGGGCTGTTTGTGAATGAGTTCGATGGCGGCCATGGGTGTGGGCTAGATATGAGTTAGTTCAACCTGCATTCAATCTTCCCCCCCATTCCATCACTCCGCCTGCATCACAGATAAACGAACCTGAAGTTCCATGATAGTCTGCTCGAATCGTGGCCCGCTCATCGCATCCTCCCTCGACCGCTGGCTAGCAGCCCAAGTACCAGCCCGGTTAGGAGCCTGCAGTGTGCGCACACGCTCCGCAACATCAGGAGCCTCCTTCAACGCAGCATCCCACGATCCCATCGAGTCAACAGGCGTGGCATTGGTCTCGGAGACATTGGGCTTGGGTGTCCGTGGGGTAGGGTCGTTTGGCTGCATGTAGTTTTCGCCGGCGAGACGAGGGACGGTTGTCGAGTAGGCGGCGCGGGAGGCAACGCGTGGCGCGAGGGCCGCAATCCGGCTGCGGACTGTGGGGAGCAACATCTTTGCTGCAATTGAGTATGGCGGGTGTCCGGTGTGGTATGGCGGAGCAAGACCGTGACGGGGGTAGGTAGGCAGGTCTGTCGGAGCTGGAGGGATGAGGTTTGGAGGTTCGGTCCACGGGCCAATTATTTGCGGGAACGTTGATTCGACGATTGAGAGCGCTGATCGGTAGCACTGGGCGGTGGGTTTCTGCCGTCCTTGCGATTTTGCTAAACTTTTGTTTTCGAGCTCTTGCTCCGTTTCAATCTTTCTATATTTTCTCTTCAAATCTACTTTTTTAATATTCGACTGACAAGACTGCCGTCTCATATCTGCAATCATGCCAGCAAAATCAGGGGCGAAGCCTGAAAAGAACCACGGCATGTCTTCTAGACTGCTGACCATGAAGGTGCATACTCTCAAAAGTCAAACCTCGCCGATGCTTTAGTTAACACATACAGTTCATGCAACGAGCTGCTGCTAGTGCTGCCACGAAAGAAAACTCGCAACCCGCATCCGCCAGCGAATCCAGAGACTCCACTCCGCAAAAGCGCAGAAAATCTGGACTCGACGACACCCCAGCTACACCCACATCGGACTTAGAAGCGATCTCTGCAGCTATTGCCGAGGAAGAGGAGAAACGCAGAGATGCAATAACTCGACAGGCCGCGGAAGCTGGGGAGACAGAGTGGGTTCTTGATTTTGGGGGCGCAGATGCTGCGAGTCAGTATGCGCCGCAGCCACTTGTTCTCGCAGACAGCTCGCTAGATGCAGACGATGACGAGATGGATTGTGGAGGTCGACAGGTCTACGGAAACTTTAAGAAAAAGAACAAGAAGGTAGGTTTATGGTTTTTGTTATAATTGTTTGATGCTAAGAATGTCCAGCAATCGAGTGAAGGAGCCGAAGATAAGGACAAGGCGGCTGCCCAGGCAGCGAACCGCAAGAAACAACAGGAGGAAGTCGACGTAAATGACCTGGTCACCCTGTCTGGAGGTGGAAGGGGAGGACTCTCTAAACCCGGTGGTCACAGTAGCGGAAAGTCGCAAAAGAAACGAAAGCACAAATAAACGGTCATAACAATGAGCGACATTCGCAACATTCCATGCAATTGGCCTTCCTACACCCGCTTGCTGCGACTACCATTGCGGCTCTCCGGGTAATTCCCAGCCCTGGGGCGATTCGACATTGTTCATTATCGAAGATTCGGTCCTGGCGTCGCGCACGACAATGTCGCCCTTTCTGAAACGCACTTCCTCGACCATGACTCCCTTCCCGCAAACCGGCGTCGCGTTCCCATCTCGCCTGTATACGCGGATTCTGACCACATCCGATGCGGGAGGCTCGCGACTGGGACTGGGACTGCGACTAGACCTGCCAATCTCGGTCCGGATTTCGTTTGGTCTGTTTTTCGCCCTCAGGATTGTCGGTGATCGGCGATGGACATCATAGCTGAACGGAAACTCCTTCGTTGGGGCTTTCATTATGCCGCGAGGCCGGCTATAGCTCCGGTCGTACCCTGGTCTCGACTTCATGTGCGGTCCTTGCGTACTATATGAGCTAACTAATTGTTGTTAGCGTTGCCCACCGGTTGTATACCTGTCACGTACCTCTGGCTCTTCTGGTATTGATGTGATCATAATGGGCGGTACTTTACCTGGCCCGTATGCGCCTGCCTGTGCCTCGGCTTGTCCATATGCTTTCTGCCCGTCTGCTACCCCAGACTGTGGTCGAACCTGCATCGGAAGGGGTGCGCGAAAACCCGAAGACGGTGCATGGTGTGCTCTCGAACGGACAAGGCGCGGTTGCTCCGTTTGTATTCCTTCGACCATGAGATACGAACTGGAGCACGGGCAAAACATGTTGGACAACTTGACAGGCGAGATGGTGCAAGAACAAGTCAAGATACCGACAAGTCGCGCCTCGGCTCTCAACTTAAAGCTCAAAAGGAGCTCGAAGAAGCAATGACCACATTGTAAACAGAGTTAGCAAGCTTGGCCCCCGATCCGGATAGTGGATCCAAAATAGGAAGGTATTATTGAACCCAATTTATTCTATCGGTCCCTCAGATCAGCTCCTAGCTTAACGCCACCTGTCAGGCCTAAATGGCCATTCACGGATGTATACTCCGGATAGCACAAAAGGCAAATCATACCTATTGTGGTCCGCGTATTGAATGATCTATCCGATCCTTCTCCGACACCTCATAATCACCAAGGCAAGTCATATCGCAGTCAATATGCGACATCACATTGTTTATTCCGTAGATACTCCGTACCGAGATAGATAACGCAGATCCCGTCTACAACTTCGCCTTCCTCCCCTCCTCCATCCTCTCCCACCTTCTTTTAATCCCATAATTCACAGCCAAATTCCAAGCCGCAACACCCACCCCCAACGGCGGCGCCAAAAGCAACCACCAAGCCCACCACCGCGGACTTCCCCCCTGAATGTTCTTAACCGCACCCCGAACCTCCCTCTCCAACTCATCTCTATCCCCATCATTCCAAACGATAACACCCCGCCCGCTCTCCCTGCCCCGGAACTCAGCCTTCTCAACTTTCCCCTTCACATCGCCCTGGCTAAGGACTCTATTCTCTGCGTCTTCGGCGGAAAGATGTGGGTCGCGAGCTCTTAATCGCGCCATTTGCACGGAGGGGTCGCTGACGCCGACTACGACGACACACCCGCATATAAGATCCATCCCTGACTCGAAGAGGAGAGGTACATCTAGCACGACGGCCCAGTGCCCGCGTAGATAGTAGTATAGCAAGGCCTTATAAACCTCCCATCGCACAGCAGGATGCACGATCTTGTTGAGTATCATGCGATCGCGTTTCCTATCTTCAGATGTGCCGAAGACTCGTCTTCCGAGTGCTGGCCGATTCAGACCGCGCAGCGGTGTGCGCCCCGACGCATTCGCATTCGTACTGCTCGATGATGCGTCTGACGGCTCCGCGGAGAGAAGGAGGTCCGGCGTGCTCGGCCCAAAGTAGTTTACTATTGCTGCGTAGCCTGGTGTTCCCGGTTCCACGACCTTGCGGGCGAGATGGTCGGCGTCGATTATGGGGAGGGAGTAAGGTGGGGAGGAGAGGAGGGACGAGACGGTTGATTTGCCGGTTGCGATGGAGCCTGTTAGGCCGATTATGAGCATTTTGAGGGGTTGGATGTTGGGGTTGGGGTTCTGGTGTTGTGTGGAGGGGAAGTAGGAAGTTGGGGGGAGAGGTAGGGAGTGAAGAGGTAGAGGTAGAGGTGAGTTGAGAGTGTAGGGTGAAGCTAAGCTGGTGTGGACTACAGCGTAGGGACAGGACTAGGATGGAGATTGGGGATGCGGTGGATGACTTCTCCGGGGCCGAGGTTCCGCCACTTTTGCAGCTGTCAGGTGCTTGGAGCTTATCGGTTTGTGACGACATACTACACATCTCTTGAAAATATTATAGAATGACTTTCCTGATTCGATTTGGTTTTGATCTTTTTGACTCGGCAATATCGCGTTGTTAGATATACTAATAGTGTACAACATTGTCCAGCTCAACTTCCTCAGCACCACGCAGAGCTCGCACAAAGCGAGAGGTACGGCGATTCAGCGCCCGTTCTTGCCATGGGCGGATCGTCCCCGTCTGGCGCGTGGAGCGCTTGCTGGCTGAAGCCAGCTCTGTCCACTAGAGTGGAGAGTAGTCTGATTGATTCCAAATTCCAGATATTTCCCTTACCGCAGCGAACTGGTACTGTTATGACCCTGGATCCGGAAGCCCGCCGGCGCTAGGGTCTTGCTTCTGTCCATTCCAACCAACAAATGGCCAGCCTTTTGGAAGTGTCGAATATCGCGGGAGCTGATACCGATCGTTGCACGCGTCTACACTTGGACAGGTCAAATCGCACAGCCCAAAGACCTTACAGTAGCATTCTTCGGCCGAGGGGCAATGGATGGCATCCTTTCCAAAAATCACTGCAACGGTCAGCTAATTCTGGTCGATGGGTTGAGGCTCCGGAAACATACTGTGCCATGAATACTCCATTATCCGCCCGCTTAGATCATCAGTGAGATCTGTCTCTGACAACCATTTCCTAAACCGCACATAGTCGCTCTTTGGACGCTCGCGAATCTTCCAGCTTGTGACGCCGAATTGTGCGCAGCATGAAACGCCCACGACGTCCGGGATCTCGACGCCGGGGAAAAGCTGCATGAATCCGTTCTTAAAGTATTCACCGGCATGGACTGCCTCGCGGTGCGTATCACTAAGCGGGTGGATCTCTTCCGGGCATCCTAGAACCCAAACACAACGCAGGTTAACATAGCCCTGCTTTTCAAGGTATGGTAGCTGGAAGTTGCGCAGCATCGGGACGCCGTCGTAGTAGGGGTCGTCGTTGTGCCATTGGTACCGCTGGGAATGGATGAAGAGGATCGAGTCGGGGAGGTTATCGTAGTTATCAATGATGTAGCTAAGCGTGATCAAGTCAGCTCCACCCTCAAAATCAATAACTGAAGCACTCACGTCAGGTAAACCATTGACTCCCGCCCTTTGTTCTGCCTCACCGTCAACGCCGCCTTTTTATCATCCACCACATAGATATTCTTGTGCCAGTCCGGAAAGAACTTATGCAACCACGAGACATCGTCGTTTTTCATGCTAGCCACGAC
Source organism: Aspergillus stella-maris (assembly GCF_047715825.1). Classification (NCBI taxonomy): domain Eukaryota; kingdom Fungi; phylum Ascomycota; class Eurotiomycetes; order Eurotiales; family Aspergillaceae; genus Aspergillus; species Aspergillus stella-maris. The sequence continues at coordinate 8,825 of NW_027396864.1, read as the reverse complement.
CATGCTTTTCCGAATGGGTGCTGACTCGTGCGCGGGCGTCGCCTGTCCTGAATGCGGATCTCGATTCGGGCCTCCGAGAGGTTCGGAATCGTATATCGTAGGGTCGGCATGTTTGTGCGGGGAGGTATTGGAGAAGAAAAGGAGGTATAGAGCGAAAATGATGAAGATGGTTAGAAAGATGGCTTTCTCGCGATTGCGTCGGCGCGGGCTGTTGACTCCGCTGAAAAGGAAGAACATGGCTGTCGCAGGGGAAACGAAGTCTCGGTCGCAGAATCGCGTCCGTATACTGCGCTTGAATGTCGTTGAGGGCGAGGTAGGAGCTGCGTTGTTTCGAGTAGCGTCAAGCTAAACCGACTGAGCAACCGATCATGGCTGCACAGCCGACCGGAAATCGTACCTCAGAAGCCGACGTCGCAGGTCGAGCAGCTGGATCCCCTGAGAGCCAGCAGGGTCGGATAAGAAAGGAAGCGACAGTGGGAGGTGAGGAAGACGGAGATGCGGAGTGGAAGATGGAGACAGTTGGCAGCGAAAAGTAGTTGGAAGTAGCTACGGCACGGGAGCACACCGCGGAGTTCCCGCTTCCCTTTCACCACTTACACCATTACAACAGAACAACACTCAAACAGACTACTATTCACTATCTAACCCAACAACCAAATCAACAGCTATTTTCCTGTTCCTCCTAGATGCTTGCTGTCTCCTTCGGCCCTTCGGGATCCTCCATCATTGCTGGTGCTTTAAAGATAATAGTCTTCTCGTCATCCCTCATGATGTCCCGGGTCATGACAACATGCGGATGGTGAGTAATGAGTACACGGTGCCCGTCAAGTCTGGCTTCGGTCCCTTCAATGTCGAGAGCGTGATCCCAGTCTGACTCCACGGTTTCGGATGTGTGGTGGAACTGAGGTTTCAGCTCGTTGAGAGTTCGAAACGTTATAGTCGGCTCCTGAAACATCATGGGAACGATAATGTCCGACATTTCTGCGAGAGCATAGCACAGCGTGCTTTCTCTTTCGGCGGTCTCTTCGGCGGGCTTCAAGAGGCATTGAAAGGTTTCGTCCGCTAGCAGCTGCTTGGCCAGAGCCTGGCACTTCACCCTGCGCAGAGCCTTCTGTGTTTTCCCAAACGACGCGGTTTGCGAATTGTACATCGCGTTCAGAGCCGAGCTGTCACGTTCCCCCAGATACGAGCATAGACACGGTTTTCTCCCCGAGTACCTCGTTTAATTGGTTGTGTGAGCGCTATGAGTTTTCAATTCCAGGGACATCTCGTACCTTCTTCAAACCGAGCTAAAAAGCGCTCCAAAACAGCACCATCGGGCGAGACATCATGCCAGGGTATGTTCTCGGCTTGGTCCTCGGCCCCGGTCGGCATGGCATCGACATACCAAAAAGGATGGTGGAAAAACCTTTCCACCACAGTCTTCATCAGGAAGGTGGCGGCAAGCGTCCTCATAATTCTTTCCTGTTGAAATGGGATTCAGGCAGGAGACAACGCTATCAAAATCCTCTTGCACGCAGTAGCCTTTCAAGCTTGCAACCAGCTTCTCCTACTGATCTTCAGCCAAAATCGCTGCTGCAGGTGGTAGGCCCAGTTGTTCGAGAATTGCCTGGCGAGATGATGTATAGCTTGCCATTCGTGTGACCATTCGCCCGGAAAGGCGTGAACCCATTCCGCAGCATCCTTCATGTATTGCTTTTCATCTATCAAATAGCCGAAGAAGTCGGCTACCACCTTGTGTCGTTCTTTCAACCATTTTATTTGTTCCTCGAGAGGGGCGGTTTCGTCGACTTTGCTCAGAAGGGCTTGCTCAGGTAATAAAAGGTTTCTCGGGTCGTGCTTGATTCCATTGTTGGGGAAAGCTTCTGGTTCCAACTCGCGCTTCTGGTCTGCCATTTCAGAGGGTGGCTTGGGTTTTGACGCGTCACGATTGCGTAGAGCGCGGCAGACTCTTTGTGTCTGCTGGAGGGTTGTCAGTGATACAGAGCTGTAAAGAGAATATGCGAATTGAGACCTTTTTCTGGACTCCGGTGGATTTTGATTTCGATTCGACTGCTGCCATGCTCCGAAGAACGAGACGGCGAGGTTTTATACGGGCACGCTGGCGGGTGGCCCTGATTTCGATTCGCAATGAGCCTGGTCCTTGCAAGAGCGAAAGTCAAACGGCGAGACATGGTCGTATTTATCGGATATGAAGGGCAGCCATTCGCTGGGTCATTTGTCCCCCCCCCCCCCCCTCAACCCCAATAGTCTTGACAAACATCTGCCCAATTCTTTGTTTGTACTGCCAACCGGCCTGGTCAATGCATGCATGGCTTATGAAGGGAGCTCGATACGATGAGCAGTGATCATTCATTGGCCTACACAGCGGGAACCCGCTGCGGATTTGTGACGAAGCTCAACACCGTAAGACCGACAGAGGCGCAGCTCCCCGGGCAGTCAGAGCAACTCTTAAACGAGTTCCCTCCCCCAGCCGTATTCCCTGTCGACATTGTGTCTTTCGCAGAAGTCCCGTTGTTACGGGCTTTGAAGCACATCTCCGGTCATCGTGGCAGCCCAGAAGCCCATCATCATTGCCATCGATTTTGGCACAACTGCGACAGGTTAGTGCCCGATTTACCCCGTCTGTTCAGTTGCTGATGGTCTTTTGTCTTCTAGGCGTTGCAGTCAGTGTGCCTCGTTCGCATGGCGACCGATATCCCCAACCTCGCATCTTCAAGAACTGACCCGGAAGGAGTGGAGAAGGCAAGGTGCCATCCACTATTGCGGCCACCGACGACAATTTGAGCCACGGCCTTAGGGAAGGTGATCCTTATGTGTGGGGGTTCAAAGTGCACCCCGGTATGCTGGCGTATAGCTGGTTTAAGCTCTTGTTAGACCAGAACGCACCCCTCACCAACCATGATGATGCCAAATTCGTTGCTTCTTGATGACAGTCTCGGAATATTTCGCCACCTGGCGGTTCCGGCGGAGCTTGTTACGGCAGAGTATGTTCGTCAGATCTGGAATTACATTCCCACGATCCTCAACATCCCTGCGGAAGCTTGTCCGCCGCTGAGCATAGTCCGTGTTTTGAAAAAGAAGTCAAAGCTAATGTTATTTAGACGACTGGCGGTCGTGCGAGGAGCTGCGCTGCGTGGCATGCAAGGCTGACGGCACAGCACTCATTGACGGCAGCTGAGTGGCAGCTGCTCGTGTGCATCTGGCGTTGTTGTGCGTTGTTGCATGGTCAACCTAAACTCCCTAGACTTGATTAGCATTTATGAGCCTACCCTTGTCACTCATTCACTCTTTGTTGGCTTATTTACTTTGATTTGTCTCCTTTCCAGTCTTTGCCTTCTGCTCCTGATAATAGCGTAAGCCGACCAACTGCCAACGCCCCTCAGCAGTGCGTCTGCCCTGTAGACTGCGAGAGCCTGAAAATTTCGTACAGGTCAGTTAGTCAGCGCCGTGATACAAACAATACTGACGTTCCTAAGCACAGTTACGTTGCCCGAGACCTCAAACTGCCTTTGTTATTCGAATGATCCATTGTACACAAATGCCTACTGACAAGCAGTGATATCAAAGAAATAGAACAAATGCGGAGAAATCAGCTGCAGTGCCTCGCCCGCATTCCCATCCCTCGACCCAACTCCCTCAACAACCTGGATATCCGCCGTGGTGGGCGTCACATCAGTGTCGCTCGTAATCCAGTACTCCGGGCTGAAATGGCTAAAGTCAAACGCCATAGGCGGGAGTCTAGGAACGATATCATTCGTGTGCGTGACGCGGTAATTGGACCCTTGGTCCGTGATGTACTGCGCCAGCGCTTCATTGCCGACTCGGGGGCTGCCATAGGGGTACTACATGGACATTCATCCATATCATCAGCACAAACCTTTCCCATTCCATTCCAGTGAAAAGAAGGCGGGGAAAGGACTCACCAGCTCAATAGCATACCCCGCATTCCGCAACTGCGCGGCCCCCAGCGTCGCCAACGCACCCCCAAAGCTGTGCCCCGTAAACACAATCGTGTAATCGGGGTACGTTGCCAGCGCGGCCTCCAACCCCGAAGTCAGACTGGCCGCAACAACATTCCACGCCTTCCAGAACCCGCCGTGGGCTTCGCAACCTGCACAGAGGTCGTCGACGGCCTCGAGCCCGAAATCGAGATTCGCGACCCAGGTGTCGATTGTGCGGCTTCCGCGGAAGGAGAGGACGAGGAGTTGGTTTGTTGTGTCTGCTGCTAGGAAGCCGGCTACGTCGCCGTATTCGTTTTCTCTGCGTTTAGTTTGTTAGTTTGCCTTTCTTTTTGGGGGGACTAGGTGGACGCACTCGTAGAACTCGGCGAGTGTGGTTGTGTCGGCGGCTTCGACGATAGGGCAGTTACCTTCTGCGCAGGCGACTGCGTCGCCGACGGAGTCTATGTTGGGGGTGCAGTATGAGGCGGCGGCGTATTGCGCGTAGAGGGTTAGTGTGTCGAGTTCCTCTGTTGAGACATCTGTGATCATTAGCCGTGACTCGGTATTCCTATACAAATTGACATACCACGACGAGTGAGTGGTGCAGTCACAGGCACACCCGCAGGCGCAGCAGCACCCACCCCAACAAGGGCACCGACAACGGCAGCGTATTTCAAAAGAACCATATTGTTAAGGGTCTTATCCAAAGTATACATATGTACAAGAAAGACAGACGAAGGATAGCTGGGATCATGCGGCGCAGCAGAGACACGACACAGACACAGCGCAGCAGAGCACAAGCACGTTCACGGTCACGGTCACACTGCCAGGTACAGACTGATCTTCAGGAACAAACGCTCCTTATATACCCTTCTCCCCTCTCCACACTCCATTCTCGAGTCATGAGACAGGAGCGAAAGCGAAACGGGAGACGAGACAAGAGTCCACCAAGCAAACCTGCAGCATTCCTCGCGATCTAAGGAATGCTACGGCCGTAGCTACGCCTACCCCGCCGGAGAAGAGCGAAAAGTATCTAGTCAAAGAGTATTATCACTGAAGATCAGCAAAGTAGTCTACTCTAGTCTAAACTACGCGCGCGATACAACCTCACTCCTCGACTCAAAGTGCCAGCCTCAACCCCGCCCTAGAAGTAAATTCTGATGACAAGAAGCAAATCTATGCCCGCGGACCAGTCACCAGTCACCTGCCTGCAGCTTGCATCGACGATCATCCCGGTTTCAGAAGCATCCCCGTGTATGGTGACTGTGACGAAGGACGGTGTAGTGTATACCCCGTGGCCATGCAGTGGCCTTTGCGTGCTGGGCGGCGCTAATTAGAGGAGTTTGGCTGGGCAGCCCTGCCCTACCTTGTCTACTCTACCTGTTTGTCCAAAGTGAATTCCGAGTCTCCGATGGAGATGGGGATGGGCGAGTCGTCCTACGGTAACAACAAAGAAGAAAAAGAAGAGATGGATAACGGCTGTGCATGCATATTCTGCACAGGATAGAGGGAGGTAGGCGCGGGGCAGATCCTATACAAAGTTAACAACCAAACTAACCCGGCAGAGCACGGCTACGTCTGGGTAGATAGGCCATAAACCAAGCTAAGGATTCTGCACACGGCAGAGAACGCAAGTGCCGTGTTACCAGTTCCAGTTCAGTTCCATATTTGCTTCCCCGCATTAGCAGCCTGCTCTTGAAGAATCTCAGACCAATGAACCACTTAGATCGGCAGTGCTGGGCGTGCACTGGTGCCAAGGGCTCTCTAGGCGCCGACTGGGCTGTCTTGACTCTTGGCCCCTTCGAATGAGCTATTGAGCTACTGGGCTTACCTAGGTAGGGCCGGACAATTGTTATCTCCACTATATCTAGTCTAATAGCGACTAAGTCATCCTGCACGGCACGAAGTAACGTTGGAGAGGGGTTCCTGGCGGAGAGAATTCAGCGTACTAACCACCTATATTTTGACCACGTTCTAACATGACTTTGAGTCTCTTTCTAAAATCGGGATAATAGTTTATTTGAGAGGGGTCAGAGTGGAGTCGGGCGTTCATTCAGTTCGGTGGTTGCCCTACTCCAAGCTATGTTCCTTTGTTAACCTCCGTACCCTTAACCTTACTTATGCTATGCATCGCCATCACCTACCGACCTGCATGACTCGACCTGAGTGCCATTCTAGAACAATCCTATTCTCGAATCCGCTGCAATTCAGGTGCAGGTGCAACCCAAATATCTTCCCGCGTCGTACAGTCACAATCACAATCCTCAGGTTGAGCGGGCGTGACCGGTCACTTGCCCTACTGGGATTGCGGTAACGGCGGAATATCCAGCCAAGAAGCGTACCTAGAAGACATAGTAGGAAGGTAGCGCATGAGCCACCTGGTGCCCGGTCCGGGCGTTGTATTCCTTGGCCTTGCCCTGTTCGATTCTAATTCTTGATCCTTGGTTTCTGCACTGACCAGGCGCTTGCTTACTTGTCGCTCTAAAGTAACCCTGCGCCCAATCGTATTGCGAAGCACTCAGCCTCTCTCTCCCTCTATTGCGCTTTCGGGGGATCCGTGTTCTGAGTGCTCCTTGCTGAAAGTAAGTGTTGTCTTGATACTACGGGTGTAGCGGTAGTTGCCCTAACGCTCTCTACTTTACTCTGCAGTCCAAGTCCCACTTCTACTTCGAAAGGGCAGTCTCGTACTGCATTTACTCGGCAGTTCATTGCATGTATTTATCTACTTTTGAACCAATCGTGTCTCTCCTATTGACCATGTTCCTACCTCCAAAGGTAGTCCACGACTTTAGTAATGAACTACTATACTTGATACACTGTTGATTGGTGCCTCGTATTCGTTCATGCAAGGCACGCCCGTCCACATAGCATAAGCGCCATAGAACCAGCAATCGCCTGAACAACCCGCAGCCACCACCCTGGTCATGTACCCTAATAACGACTGTATTCGACAATAAACAGGACTAATTATTACTCGCAGCAACAAGTTTTACAGTTTTACAGGATTGCCCCAAATTCTAACTAGTTTGGGAAGCAGCAAGGGCTGAAAAGTCAATCCGGAAGGTCTGCCCGGTCATGACGCGCCAGGTCAAATCCATGCTTGCATAAGAGAAAGGGAGGCTGCTTCACCTAAGCTGCTGAAACCCTTGATCTCAAGACTCCATCTCACCACTATCAGGAGCGATGCGTTCCCCATCATACTCAACAGGCGTGCGGACAATCGCAAGGCCTCTGTCCATCTCCGACGTGTAAGTAACCAGATTCTTCGACCCATACTCAATCCCCCATCCATCAATATAAAGCACAGACTCTGAATTAAATCTATACTTATACAAATCACAGAGCGCCCTATCCTCACTCGCATACGGATACTGCCAGAGCTGGTCCAGATCAAGCCTGAAACACCCATCATGGAACGGGCCTTCGTCGTAATCCTCGGCTAAAGCATTGTGCTCCATGTCCAGGATATTCACATACCCCATGACCTTATTATCGGTGTCACCACCGGGGACGGGGTTCCCGCAATGCAGAATCGACCGCAGACATTGCTCGTCGATCATCAGGCAGAATTCGAAGCGCGGTATCCCGAATGCCTCTCCCTCGTCTATGTCAATCTGGCACTCCTCCACCACCCACTTCTGGTGACGCTTCAGGACGGTCTCGACGCTGGCGCCGTTAAAGGTGGATATATCGTCAATGATGACGTTGCGGAGCCCCTCGCGCACAAGTCGTATTGCTTCATTCCCTGGGCTTGGGAGGCAGCAGTCAAAATGGCGATTCAGTTTCGCGATTCCCTCGGCCCAATCCTCCTCCGAGGCGTATGTTGTTCGATATATAACGAAGCCCCAGGGCCAGGAACGGTCTGAAAAAGCACGCCGGCTGAGGAATCCATGTGCTACGGGGGGATTATTGCCTTCACCCCACCAGGGTTTCTGCTTGAAGCGGTGATACCGTGCCTCGAGTGACTCGTCGGGTGGAAAGTCGGGTGAGGACCAGGGGGTTGTCCATGACTCGTGCTGGAATAGTGAGCGTGATTGGCTGTTTGGTGGAGCGGAAGATGAAGTATCAAGGGACATCTTTGCTGAACGTGGATGGGTGGTGAGAGCGGCACTAGGTAAGCTGAAATTTATGTTGCTGCGGACAAGTGGCCTTGCCATGCTATGACTCAGAGTTCACTTTGCCTATATTACAGCAGGTCCGTGGAATTGTAGTCAGGCTTGGCCCTGCAAGTTAGTCATTGCCCAGAGTTAACATTGGGAGCGCAAAACATATACCTACCCTGCAAACCTCTAGCACTGAGTCATATTCTGATCCGGTTAAAACTCTCAATACATTGTCTCCCACGTCCAGACAAGGAACAAATTTCTCGTCCGTCCAAATCTAGCGATCAGTGAGTGTTTGCGGAGGTGTTGTACGCTAAAGCATCACAGCAACAAGCTAAGCACTAGCGCCTATTGTAACGTCCCAAGTTGTAGCTACCTAGCTGTCCATGGTGTCATTAAACCACTGGCACTTTCCAGGCTTAAGCTTATCCATTGTGACCGTCGCAGCAGTATTTGCGCAGGGTTATGTGCAGGTTGGAATGGCCGCCTGGATAGCATAGCAGGACACTTCACTACAACCATGCCCTACTACATACAATGAACTAAGTAATCACTGCATGCTAGGTCGCAGCAAAGACAAGAACATACAACACCTGGGATTTGCATATTGGCACTTACCATGCTATGCAACCACCCACGAGACGTGAGAGGCAAGAGTGACCCTAAGTCTAAATTGAATATCATGTAACGTATTTCACCAGTCATCCGACCGCCACCAGTCATCCGACCGCCCCCTCAAAAGTCGACGCGTTTTCGACACGTCTCTTTTTAACCAACC